>NC_134783.1:78510679-78513179 GCF_046742065.1 Oratosquilla oratoria
TTATTTCAACATCTAAAAAGGGCAAACTGTTGTTATTTTCTATTTCAAGAGTGAAGTTAATGGTCATTTTAAATGTGATAAATTGGTAACCCAAATGGTCACCGAGATCTTTCCACCAGATTGAGCCTTATGTGTTGGTCAGGTCGATAGGGGTAAGGCCATCCCCCCTTCTCACATTGTATTGGCTCCCCCTTCCCCCTATGGTTGCCACCTGATACTTACATTTAAACACAACTCTGTATCCCTGTCATTTAGTCTGAAGATGTTATATATATATATATATATATATATATATATATATATATATATATATATATGTATATATATATATATATATATATATATATATATATATGTATATATATCTACTATAATAAAGTAGTAGCCTCTGTCTGTCTGTCTGTCTGTCTGTCTATTTGTTTGTTTGTTCACGAACTCCTCCTAGGGTTTTGGAGATAGACCCCCATAGCTATATATATTCTGGTACCCTATCCCTCCAGGTACTTGGATAACTGTATTTCATTTCCCAAAACATATTATTTTGGCTAGGGTTAAGGGTTAAAAGGGTATGGTGTCCTAACACGCCACTACTGTAGTGTTCCCTTAACACGATTGGCATTTTGTGACAAAAATTGCTATGATTAAACAAACCCTTATATGTGTTTATAAATATTATCTATATTTGTGAAATTAAGGTTGCCACAAACTATGATAGCTTTTGTAAGGAGAAAGCATGTAAATGTAAAATAATTTTGTAATTTTACCAAATATTTGTTATTTTTATTTTACTATTTCGCGGGCGGTAATATACTCGAGTACAAAGATAATAAAAGGTTAGTTCAATTCTTCTCTTACGGCCGAATATATTTTATTTCCAAAGGGCGTCTCCCTCCTCAAACTGAGTTTTTTTTTTTTGTTTTTTTTTTTTTTACTTTCTCAACATTTTATTTGTGTTAACTTTTCCACTGAGTTATATTGATACATGTAACTTTTCTCCATAAATTCTATCAAAATGAAAATTATAATCATTTGCCCGAGTCAAGTTGTCATTTTGGAACTTTCTGATTATGTTCAAAAGTCCTGTGATATGCTAAATGACTCGAAAACCTACGAAAAGCTCAACAAAAAAAAACCCTTAAGGCCTAAGCCGCTGAATTCAACTAACAAGTTTGTGATCTTCCGAAGGTTCATAAAGCAGATATCTTTTGAGGCCCATTATTTCCAATCGAGGCTCCTGTACGAGTAAACTTTCTAAATGGCTCTCAGACCTTTTGTCACCTTTTGTTGGCCAATTTTCTAACTCTCATATTAAAAACTCCTCAGATTTCATTTCCGAAACTAAGAATGTCAATATACAGGATGCCAAGTTACTCAGTCTTGACGTAACCTCTCGCTTTACTAACATTAATGTTGATGATGTTCTTACATTTTTAGAAACCAGACTGCAACCGTTTCAGGATAATTTCCCCCTTCCAGTCAACAAAATCATTGATGTAGTTCGCCTTTGTGTTTCCTTCAATGTCTTTCCTTTCCAGGACCAATTTTTCAGACAGAAATTCGGTTGCAGCGTGGGTTCTAATTTATCTCCTGTTTTGGCTAACTTGTACATGGAGTACTATGAATGCACTCTGTTACCCGCCATCAAACCGCCTGAGATGATTTGGTTTCGTTATGTTGATGACATTTTCTCAGCGTGGGATGATAGGTGGGGTATGTTCGAGGTATTTCTGGACAAGTTGAACCAATTACCCCCTAACATCAAATTCAAAACAGAATGGGAAGCGGGTCATCAGATCCCTTTCCTAGACAATTTAATTAGAAGGATTGATGGAGAATTATTTTTTACAGTTTATAGAAAACCCACCCATTCAGGTAGCTATCTCCACTTTTTCAGCAACCATCCCGACAAAGTCAAGAAGAGTATTGTCTCCGGCCTTTTCTTGGGAGCTTTTAGGATTTGTAGTCCTAGATTCTTGGACCGGAAGATTGACCTCATCAAAAGGCAACTTTTGAATTTGGCATACCCGTCCTGGTTCCTGGATCAAGCCCTCAGCATGGCAAGAGCCAGCCACCTTGGAAATTCAGTTCCCACCACACAACCCTCTTTCAAAGATGTTTTAAAAATCCACTATTGTAACTCCATCAGTCCTTCTTTTAGATTAATTCTCAACAAGCGTCTCGCAGTTGCCTACCATTACCCTAACACTATACATAAACAAATTGTTAATGTTCACCAAAGGTTAAAGGGAAATGAGACCCCAGGAGTGTATAGCCTTCCTTGTAAATATTGTGATTTAGTGTATCTTGGTCAGACCGGAAGGGATCTTAACACCAGGTTAACGGAGCACAAAAGATCCTTTAGGTATGCCCAAGAAAATTCCGCTGTGTTCCAACACGTCAGTACCACTGCAATTGACCTAGAGGATGCAGCCTCTATTGAGAGGTGCACCACAGATGTGACACTGATTGTGAATGAAGAGTGCAGTGCGGCCTATGTGGT
>NC_134783.1:78515679-78520679 GCF_046742065.1 Oratosquilla oratoria
GGCTCATTGGCTATGAGGTTTCTCGGGTCCAACTTCTCCTCAAGGAGAACAATAAGGGCCTCCTGCCAGAAGAGACCCGGACAACGCCCTCGAAGAGATGTAAGAGAAGGAAATGAAGGAGAAAGTGGGAAATGAGTGTGATAAAAAGAAGGGTATATAATGTTAGGAAGAGATGAGGGACGGAAAATGAGGAGGAAGGTAAGGAGAAAATAGATAGAGAAGGAGAAATATGAAGAGAAGAATAAGATTAAAGGAGGAACCTGAATTGGTGCATGAAGAAAAGAAAGAGGAGGAAGAGTGAAGGAAAAGGAGTGAAAGAGGAGCTGGTAGGTGAGTATCAGAATACAAAGGAGGAGGAATAAAAGGTGTATGAAGGGGAAGAATAGGAGAAAGAGGAAGAAAAGGGAAGAAGGTGAGAAGAAGATAGAAGACGATAAGGTAGTTCAAGATGAGGAGGAGGAGGAGGAGGAGAAGGAAGAAGGACCCAAAGGAAAGGAGAAACAAATAAGGAGTATATGAATGAACTAGAGGAGAAAGTAGGAAGAAGAAAAATAAAATAAAGTATAGGGTAAGGAAGAACAAATAAAAAGGGAGAAAGTTAAGGAGAAGGAACCAAAGCAAAGGAGAAAAAGAAGAGGAGAAAGAGTGAAAAAGAGACGAAGTCCGATTTAGAGATCATAAAGAGGAAAGGAAGAGAGAAATAGAGAAAGAGGAACACAAGATGAAATTGAAGAAAAAAAGAGTGGTTTGAGTAGTAGAAGTAGGGTGAGTGTGAGGTAAAGGAGGAGTAGGAGGAAGAGGAAGTAACAGCAGGAAGAGAAAAATGACAATATGCAAGGAGTGAAACACCTCGAGACAAAACAACAATGGCCGCTGGGAAAGATTCTGCCTCTATGCCACAGGCTGGTAGAGGTGTAAGACTGTATCCAAGGGAAGGGAGAAGAAGTGGAGGGTTAGGATTAGGAAGAGGTGAGGAGAAAGAGACTGAGGAGAAGAGAATATAGGAAAGGAAAAGAAAGAGGATAAACAAAAGGAAGAGGAGGAGGAGGAGGACAAGGAAGAGGAAGAGGAGGAGGAAGAGAAGGGGCAAGAGGAAGAAGAGTAGGAGGAGGAAGGGCTGAAGGGGGAGGAGAAAACATTAGCCCGCCGTCGCTCCTCCGTCTCCGCCGCATCTGTTGTGTGTTGATGAGTTCAGCTCTTTTTTCCGGCTTTCATACTCATCCGCTTATGACTTATGAGACGGTTATGCCCTCACCCTCACTACCACCAACGCCTTCCCTAAAACCTCCTCCACCACCAACGCCTCCTCCACCAACAACAACGCCACCTCCTCCTCCTCCTCCTCCTCCTCCACTCCTCCTCCTCCTCAGCCTCCTCCTACTCCCCCTCCTCCTCCTCCTCCTTCTCCACTATGAACAACAACATATCCACCAGCATCTTCACCATTATCAACACCACCTCATCACTCTGCTGGTGTCTGAGGAGACCTTGAACCCTTTCCTGAGACGACAGAAGGTAATCCTATTCATCCTTTAAAATGAATTGATAAATCGATAAATAAATAACAAAATAAACAGATAAATACTTATATAGAAATGAAAAGATAAATGAACAAGTAACTAAATCAATAAGTAAACAAATGAATAGATAGATAAGTAAATAAATAAAGAAAATTGATAAATGATATATCAGTTAATAGGTAATTATATAAAAAATAAATAAAATCTGCGGGGACATCTTCGTCGTGGGGCCTATAATGTATATATATTTTGTATGCTCTAATTTTGCGTCAAAAGGAATATTTAATCAATTCAAGTTACCTGGAGTCTGTGCCTTATCAAATAGGCAAAAGAACACCTGCTCACCCTACAGCCTTCCTATTTTATTTGGCTAACCAAAGGTACTCCATTTATTTCTTTTGTCTTTGTTATCGTTATTATTATTATTATTATTATTATTATTATTATTATTATTATTATTATTATTATTATTATTATTATTATTATTATTATTATTATTATTATTATTATTATTATTATTATTATTATTATTATTATTATTAATATCATTATTATTATTATTATTAATATCATTATTATTATTATTATTATTATTATTATTATTATTATTATTATTATCATTATTATTATTATTATTATTATTATTATTATTATTATAATTATTATTATTATTATTATTATTATTATTATTATTATTATTATTATTATTATTATTATTATTATTATTATTATTATTATTATCATTATTATTATTATTATTATCATTATTATTATTATTATTATTATTATTATTATTATTATTATTATTATTATTATTATTATTTATTATTATTATTATTATTATTATTATTATTATTATTATTATTATTATTATTATTATTATTATTATTATTATTATTATTATTATTATTATTAGTAGTAGTAGTAGTAGTAGTAGTAGTAGTAGTAGTAGTAGTAGTAGTATTAGTATTATTATTATCATTATTATTATCATTATTATTATTGTTATTATTGTTATTATTATTATTATTATTATTATTATTATTATTATTATTATTATTATTATTATTATTATTATTATTATTATTATTATTATTATTATTATTATTATTATTATTATAATTATTATTATTATTATATTATAATTATTGTTATTATTATTATTGTGTGTGTGTGCGTGCGTGTGTGTGTGTGTGTGTGTGTGTGTGTGTGTGTGTGTGTGTGTGTGTGTGTGTGTGTGTGTGTGTGTGTGTGTGTGTGTGTGTGTATTCACTTGGTCTTTGGATCACGTGTTGGACTCGTGATCGACAGCTATTTCCCTCCTGGAAGAGAGCTCAGAGCTCGTAGGTCCGATCTATGGGTAATGCTATGACCTTGCACACACACACACCCCCAACTCCCCGCCCACGAGAGTTGGAGTAACACCCCTCAGCGCTGCGATACTGATATTATTTCAGCCCCGGGCGAGAGTCGAACCCGGACCTCCGTAGTGGCAGGCCAGAGCTCTAACCATGTATGTGTGTGTGTGTGTGTGTGTGTGTGTGTGTGTGTGTGTGTGTGTGTGTGTGTGTGTGTGTGTGTGTGTGTGTGTGTGTGTGTGTGTGTGTGTGTGTGTGTGTGTGTGTGTGTGTGTGTGTGTGTGTGTGTGTGTGTGTGTGTGTGTGTGTGTGTGTGTGTGTGTGTGTGTGTGTGTGTGTGTGTGTGCGTGTGTGTGTGTCTGTGTGTGTGCGTGGATGCGCGTGTATACTTATGCATACTTGTATGCATGATGTTATCTAGTTTTTCCAGGTTGGATTTCTTATCCTATTACATTTTACATAATGTATAATCATTCAATTATATGAATCTCACTGTAGCCTTTTCTGATACTTTCATAGTCTGGGTACCAACTACCTCCTCTGATCAGGTAATACCCTTGTCCAAAGTAAAAAGTTGGATTTTTGTACATTCTCTACTCTAGTCTTCATTTATACCTTTCATTTTGTTTCCTCGTGCTACGCACGTTGACAATCTGGCAAACTGTTGGCTCGAGGTGCATTTATGAGCTTATAATCCATCGCATGATCTTTTTTCTCTGTTATTTTATTTATTTGTTTATTTGTTTATTTACTTATTTATATATATATATTATATATATATATATACATATATATATATATATATATATATATATATATATTTATCTATTTATTTATTTATTCATTTATTTTTTGTGTCGTATTTTACACTGCTATTATACACTCCAGAATTCTTTGACTTACAAGTGCATAAATGATTTTACTAATTTTTTTTTAGAATGACAGAATGCCACATATATAGTGTCTGTTAAACCGTTCGTTCATGGAATGTATTCTAACATCCATCAAATGGTAACCTATAATGATACAAGGGCTTAGAAACTTGCCATACGATGACTGGCTTAGGCACCTTACCTTATGGTCTCTGGGAAGACGTACAGGTATTCAAATATGTTAAGGGCTTTGCAAGAGAGATGAAAGTAAGGTCATTATATATATTAAGACCACTGGGTAGGACTCGTAGTAATAGATTTAGATTGAACATATTTAGGTTTAAAAAGGAAATAGACAAAAACTGGTTTACTGACAGATTGGCTACCGAATGAAATAGACTTTGTAACACTGTAGTGAGCGTTGAAACTATTGGTTGCCTTAATTAAGAGAAGATTATATAACTTACTAAATTAGCTTTGTATGGAATAAGTGGTAGCCTATTAGGTTGGACTAGTAATTGGCTGAAAGGTCGAAAACAGAGAGTTGTTTTAAATGGAAAAACTTCTGGATGGAAAAGTGTTGCAAGTGGAGTTCCTCAGGGTTCCGTTCTAGGGCCACTTCTATTCATAGTATATATAAATGATATAGACCATGGACTAAAATCTACTGTTTCCAAATTTGCTGATGATACAAAACTGTGCGGAGTGGCAAATGATCACTCAAACCAATTAGATATTCAAGAAGATTTAGATAAATTACAGCAATGGTCTGAAAAGTGGCTAATGAAATTTAACACAAGTAAATGCAAGGTAATGCACATAGGTAAAAATAACAGGAAGTACGATTACAAGTTATTTGGAAATTCGTTAACAAAAGTGGATAGTGAAAAAGATCTCGGCGTAATTATCAGTAACGACCTCAAATCATCCAAGCAGTGTATTTCAGCCTCTGAGAAAGCAAATAAGATTCTGGGATTGATTGCGCGATCTTTTGATTTCAAAAGTCCATCACTCATTAACAAGCTATATAAATCGTTAGTTCGTCCACATTTGGAATATGCTGTTTCCGTATGGTCACCGAATCTCATTAAAGACATTGACAGACTGGAAAAAGTACAACGGCGAGCCACAAAACTGATTCTAAATATAAAAAATATATCATACGAAAATCGACTAAAACATATGAATCTGTTTTCCCTAAAAAAGCGTAGACTCAGAGGTGACTTGATACAGGTCTTTAAGATTTTAAA
>NC_134783.1:78528179-78533179 GCF_046742065.1 Oratosquilla oratoria
GTGTGTGTGTGTGTGTGTGTGTGTGTGTGTGTGTGTGTGTGTGTGTGTGTGTGTGTGTGTGTGTGTCCCATTGTGACAAATGGAAATAAGCCCCACCTCAAGGAGCTGGAGTAGCGACTCGAAGCGTAGCGATACTGAAATAATTTCAGGCCTGGGCACGATTCGAACCTTGTACCGCTGGAACCGCCAAACTGACAGTCTGGGACTTTACCAACCGCGCCACCGAGTGTTTTCATCCTTTTAGCACACTTTTACCTTTGTTAAAGAAATAATTACTTCCATAGCCTTTATTTAGGATACTACAAAAACAAGGTAGAATTTCTTTTCGTAATATTTATTAAGAATAGCTAAAATTCTTTAATGACATAACTATTGGAAATGATAAATTAGTATAAACTAAACTAAAAACTATAAATTGGTTTACTTAATATTAGAAAGCTAGGTTATGGGCTATTGCCCGCAAATAATCAAAGACGTTGATGCATGAAAGATATCTTTCTACAATGTTTTTTTATCCGTTCAGAAGAGTCACGATATTTCTTTCTTTATGGTTGAGATGAAGTATCAGCCAAGTATTGATTGACTTTGACTTCATTATAGCTTTGTTCTTTCTTCAGGCAGTTGAAAAACTTCCAAATATTAGGGTGGTGTCCAGCAACTTGTGTCTCAAATGCCCTATGTCATCCCTGAAGCGAATCATTTGTTTTTTGGCTAAGAATGTAAAACGGTTTTCGTAGACATCACCAATTATTATGAAAGCATAGAAAAGGAGAGCTATTGATGCATTGTGTATATCGATGAATTAACAAGAAAAATATCGACACCAATTGTAATGATAGAAATAATGATGACATAGAAAAGGAAAACAACTGATGAATGAATAAGAATATAAATAAATCTCAACAATAATAATATCACCAATTATAATGAAAGCATAGAAAATGAGAACCACTGATATAACATCGATATATTGTCGTCAGGTTATCCGGGACTGACTGAACCGTCCGCGACTGTCTGAACTGTCCGTGGGAGGTTCTGCTTACGTCTATCTACATCCTCTGTGTCTCTATTCCTTGATTGCGTATGAAGATGCGGTTCTGGTCCATTTTACGTCTCCCGTCCTCTTGTTAATGTTCATGACATAGAAAATGAAAACAACTGGACCAGAACCACATCTTCATACGCAATCAAGGAATGGAGACCCAGAGGATGTAGACGTGAGCAGAACTTCCCCCGGACAATTCAGACAGTCGCGGACGGTTCAGTCAGTCCCGGATAACTCGACCCTACATTAGTGGTTCTCATTTTCTATGTTTTCATTATAATTGGTGATGTTTACGAAAACCGTTTTACATTCTTTATCAAAAAGAAATAATTCGTTTGAAGGATGGCAATTTGAGACACAGGTTGCTGGACACCACCCAAATATTTGGAAGTTTTTCAACTGCCTGAAGAAAGAACAAAAAATAAAATGAAGTCAAAGTCGATGAATACTGGGCTGGTACTCCATCTCAACCACAAAGAAAGAAATATCGTGACTCCTCTGAACGGATAAAAAAACATTGTAGAAAGATATATTTCATATAGCAACGTCTTTGATTATTTTCGGGCAATAGCCCATAACCTAGCTTTCTAATTTTAAGTAATAAAAAATTATAGATTTAAGTTTAGTTTAAACTAATTTGTAATTCTTAATAGTTCTGTTATTAAAGAATTTTAACTATTCTTAATAAATACGAAAATAATTTCTACTTGCTTTTGTAGAATCCTAAATAAAGTCTATGAAAATAATCATTTGTGTGTGTGTGTGTGTGTGTGTGTGTGTGTGTGTGTGTGTGTGTGTGTGTGTGTGTGTGTGTGTGTGTGTGTGTGTGTGTGTGTGTGTGTGTGTGTGTGTGTGTGTGTGTGTGTGTGTGTGTGTGTGTGTGTGTGTGTGTGTGTGTGTGTGTGTGTGTGTGTGTGTGTGTGTGTGTGTGTGTGTGTGTGTGTGTGTGTGTGTGTGTGTGTGTGTGTGTCTGTATGTACGTACGTATGTATGTATGTATGTATGTATGTATGTATGTATGTATGTATGTATGTATGTATGTATGTATGTATGTATACACAGTAGTACCTCAAGAATCGAATGTTTATTACCTCGAACAAATCAGAAACCGACCAAACTTTTCGAAAAATTTTATCCTTTGAAAATAAAACAAAAACTCAAAAATCGAACAAAATTCGTTAATCACGCGAGCGCTCAAAAAGCTTCTTGAACGTTCACTGCTGATGCTGGTACGTCGTGCGGGAGAAGCTGGGCATCAGTTTTAGTTCAATTGTCGTCGCGTACATTGGTGTGCCGCTCGTCAGTGTTTGTGCTTGTACGTTCACCCTTAGTGAATAGCTATGGGTCCCAAAAAATAAAAAAAAGACATAAGTTAAAAGCGAAAAGTGGGACGCACCACTATTTGGTAAAAAAAAAAAAAAAAAAAAAAAAAGAGAGAAACATGAAAGGGGCATTCGTGGGTCCGACTTGGCAAGCGAATACAAGATGCCAAAATCGACCATTTGAATGTTCCTTATGAACAAAGAAGTAATTAAAAAAGCAAATGGGGCTACGGTAGTGAAATCGCTAAACACTAGAAAGAACCAGCTGGTGGATGCGATGGAGAAACTATTTTTTCGTAAGAGAAAAATAATTAGCAGGAGACAATTTAAGTGAAGCGTTAATTTGCGGGAAACCTTTGGCGATTTACGCCGAGTTAGAGAAGAAAGCACCGAGTACGAGTAGTGCTCCGACTACGAGTGCGAGTTGTGCTAGTGAGAATGAAAAGTTCGTGTTCAAAACCAGCAGGGGTTGATTTGAAAAGTTCAAAAAGCGTACTGGCATACACCATGTAACGAGACATGGCGAGGTAGCTAGTGCGAACCAGGCCGTGGCTGATGAATTCGTTGACATATTAAAAGACCATGTTACTGCTGAAAGATTTGTACCTCAGCAAGTGTTTAATTGCGACGAAACGGGGCTGTTTTGGAAGAAGCTTTCAAACAGTACCTACATCACTAAAGAAGAAAAAATATTACCTGGCCGTAAACCCATGAAAGATCGTCCCACACTACTGTTTTGTGCAAAGGCCAGTGGTCACAAGATATCAAGTGCAAAAAAGTTCGTTGCCGGTTATGTGGAGCACCAAAGCTAAGGCTCGAGTAACCCGGCAATTCTTCAAGGAGTGGGTTAAAAATGTTTATGCTCCCCAAGTAAAAGCGTATCTCAATGAAAAGGGCTTGCCTGAACAGTGCCTCTTTATTGATGGATAATGCCCCTGCCCACCCCCCTGCTTTAAAGGAAGTGTTATCAGGTTCGTTAGACTTTCTAACGATTAAATTCCTACCACCCCCCAATACGAGACCGATTCTTCAACCCATGGATCAACAGGACATTTCTAATTTAAAAAAACTGTACACAAGAGCCCTTTTCCGCAAAATGTTTTGAAGTGACGAGTGACACCAACTTGACTCTTAGAATATTTTGGAAGGACCATTTCACTATCCTAAGCTGTGTGAATCTCATTGATTTGGCCTGGGGCCGAGTGTCGTATCGTACTCTGACAAGTGCATGGCAAAATTTTTGCTAGAATGTGTCTAAGAAAGATATTTTGAAGGGTTTCAGCCCGACGCAAATCCTACTGTCGAGGACGTCACTGTTATTGATGATATTGTGTCTTTGGGCAAAAACATGGGCCTTCAAGTTGAAGCAGAAGACATGCATGAACTCGTTGAAGGCCAAATTGCAGAGTTCAGCACGGAAGAGTTGATGCATCTGCAACAACAGTAACAACAAGAACAGGTGGAAGAAATATCATCTGGAAAGGAGGAGGTAAGGGGGTAGGTTTCGAGTGCTAAAATCAACAAACTGTGTGCTAAATAAATTGAATGCAGGCTTTCGTTGAGAAATACCACCCCGATACGACGCGTCTCCAAAAGAAAAAAGACAACGTAGGGAAAGAACTCGTGAAGGCCAATTGCCGAGTTGTTTTGTGGAGGAGGACTCACCTTTCCAAGCAATAATTTCCTCCTCCTCTCCCCTCCCTTCACACTCCGGCCTTCACGTACGCCATCGCTTCGTAAATTAACAGGTAAGTGACGTTTTACAGTACAGTATCATTATTTTTATTAATTTATTACAGTACTGTACATGTATTTTCATTATTACTGTATTTTATGCACTCAGTACACTTTATAAAATGTTCACATACACATTTTTACACTATGTATCATTTATGTGAATGTATTTCTGTTGATTATTCATCTCAGGCTTATAACTTATTAATCGTATTTTCATTATTTTAAATAGAAAATTTAGTTTTAAGAATCGAAAGTTTCAACGTTTGACCAACTTTTCTGAACAAATTATGATCAGTTTTTTAGTTACCACTGTATATATATATATATATATATATATATATATATATATATATATATATATATTATATATATTATAATATATGTATATATAATATGTATATATATACATATATATATACGATATATGTAAATATTATATATATACACGAGCATATATGTAAATGTATATATATATATATATATATATATATATATATATGTATACGAGCATATATGTAATTGTATATATATGTGTATATATATATATACATGTATGTCTGTATATATATATATATATATATATATATTTATATATATATATACATACATATCTACTATAATGAAGTAGTAGCCTCTGTCTGTCAGTTCACGAACTCCTCCTCGAGCTTCTTCATATATATTCTGATACCCTGTCACTCCAGGTACTTGGATAACTATTTTTCATTAAAAAGATATTTTCGTTAGGGTTAAGGGATAAACTTAAGTGAGGTATGGTGTGGAATAACACCACTACTGTTGTGTCCTATTAACGTGCATTTTTGTGACAAAAATTACTATGATTAAACAAACCTTTGTATGTGTCTATAAATATTATCTATATTTGTGAAAAATAATGT
>NC_134783.1:78535679-78538179 GCF_046742065.1 Oratosquilla oratoria
ACTACTATTACTACTACTACTACTACTACTACTACTACTACTACTATTCTATTACTACTACTATACTATTACTACTACTACTACTATTAGTACTCCTGCTAATATTACTACTGCTACTACTAGTAATACTACTATACTACTACTACTACTATTACTACTACTACTATTACTTACTACTACTACTATTACTACTACTACTTACTATTACTACTACTATACTTTACTACTACTAATACTACATCCTACTACTATTACTACTACTACTACTATTACTACTACTACTACTATTACTACTACTACTACTATTCCTACTACTATTACTATTATTATCTATACTATTTTTCCTACTACTACTACTACTACTACTACTACTACTACTACTACTATTATTCCTACTACTACTATTATTCCTACTACTACTATTATTCCTACTACTATTATTCCTACTACTATTATTCCTACTACTACTATTATTCCTACTACTACTATTATTCCTACTACTATTATTCCTACTACTACTATTCCTACTACTACTATTATTACTACTACTACTATTATTCCTACTACTACTATTATTCCTACTACTATTACTACTATTAACTATACTACTACTACTACTACTACTATTATACTATACTATTACTACTACTACTACTATTACTACTACTACTACTATTTTTACTATACTGCGACTACTATTATTACTATTACTACTACTACTACTTTTACCACTACTATTACTAGTAGTATTACTACCACTACTATTACTACTACTATTACTATTACTATGACCACTACTATTACTACCACTATTACTACTACTACTAACATTACTACTACTATTACTACTACTACTACTATTACTACTACTTACTATTACTACTACTACTACTATTACTACTGCTACTACTTTTACTACTACTACTACAATATTACTACTACTATCTACTATTACTACTCACTACTATACTATTACTACTACTACTATTACTATTATTACTACTATACTACTACTTACTATTACTACTACTACTATTACTACTACTACTACTTACTAAATACTACTAATACTACTATTATACTACTTTACTACTACTATACTACATACTACTACTACTACTACTACTATTACTAGTACTATTACTACTACTACTACGTATTATTATTACTACGACTACTACTACTACTACTACTATTTACTACTACTTACTATTATTTCTACTACTACTTATTATTACTACTACTACTATTTTTACTACTACTACTATTATTATTACTACTACTACTATTATTACTACTACTACTATTATTACTACTACTAGCATTATTACTACTACTATTATTATTACTAATCTTATTATTACTACTACTATTTTTATTACTACTACTATTTTTTATTACTACTACTACTATATTACTGACTACTTCTAGTATTACTACTACTTCTATTTTACTACTACTACTAATTATTACTACTACTACTATTACTTACTACTACTACTATTATTACTACTACTACTATTATTACTACTACTACTATTATTACTACTACTACTATTAATACTACTACTATTATTATTACTACTACTAATATTACTATTACTGCTACTACTATTACTATTACTTACTACTATTAATACTATTACTACTACGACTATTACTACTACTACTATTACTACCTTCTACTATTGTTACTTCTTCTACTATAATTACTACTACTACTCTAATTACTACTACTACTACTGCAATTACTACTACTGTTACTGCAATTACTACTACTGCAATTACTACTACTACTGCAATTACTACTACTGCAATTACTACTACTACTGCAATTACTACTACTACTGCAATTACTACTACTACTGCAATTACTACTACAACTACTACTACTACTACTACTACCTACTTCTACTCCTACTACTACTACTACTACTTATATTTACTTACTTACTACTTCTAGTATTGCTACTACTTCTAGTATTGCTACTACTTCTAGTATTGCTACTACTTCTAGTATTGCTACTACTACTACTTCTACTTGTACTACTATTACTACTACTACTACTATTATTAGTACTAGTACTATTATTACTAATACTACTATTATTACTACTACTACTATTTATTACTACTACAAAATTCGATTACTACTACTACTACTACTACTTACTATTACTACTACTACTACTATTATACTACTTACTACTACTACTTACTACTACTACTATCACTCCTACTAATACTATTTCTACTACTACTATTACTACTACTACTACTATTACTACAACTACCTCTATTACTACTACTGACTACTATTATACTACTGCTACTATTACTACTACTACTCCAATTACTACTACTACTACTATTACTACTGCTACTACTTTTACTACTACTACTACTACTGCTGTTACTACTGCTGCTACTACTACTACTACTATTACTACTACTACTACTACTACTACTACTACTATTACTTGACTATTAGCTACTATTG
>NC_134783.1:78542868-78545368 GCF_046742065.1 Oratosquilla oratoria
TCTGGTTTCCCTTTTTGGACACAGTGCATCCTTATGACGTGCATTCCGCAGCAACTGGATTCTGTGAGAAGTGTCAGAAGATCAGGTCATGACAATAAAATCAAACAGCATCATTTGCTGACGTAAAGGAACTGTACGAGTCAGAGAAAGGGAAGTATTCTGAAGACTAATCCCCTCACTAAATTTGCTGTCAACCCATCTCGCATTTCAACTACAAAAATGTGCAGCATGTCTTGAAGGTCTTCGATGAAAAGGTTGTGGCTTCATTGAAGCTCAAGAGGATGTCATGGCACTGCTAACATCATCCAATTCATCCTCAACTCGGTGGAATTTAGTGAAGGTAGCTGGAAAGAAGCAAGATTCAGCGCGCACATGAACAATCTAAATCGAGCTTCTTTCAGGATCCCTCAGTCAACCATCCCTGCAGGACTTTCCTGAAGATTTTCCAAGAGGCTTCATTCAGGACATGGAGCAAATCGAATCAAGATGTTTCACCAATTCACACCCAAGAATGCACTAATGCAGACTATGCAGGGACTGATTGCCGTTTGCACTACTTCGTTCAGAAAACACTGACTTCCATATTATGTCCTTATGCGGTAAGGATCCAAAGTGATCGGCTTGAGGTGGGAGTTCTCAGTCTAACATTCAATCAACTGGTGGCAAACTCTTTCATGCCCACTGGGGATGTTGTCTTTCTCCGCATGCAAGCAGCAGCTCAGGAGATATGCTGCCGTAAATCTCCAGTCCATCGATGTTCCACCCTGTGTCGAAGGAACATACATGCTTGGGGACTGCAAATTGACCTAGACGGATGCAGCCTCTATTGAGAGGTGCCACCACAGATTGTTGACACTGACTGTGACAATGAAGAGTGCAGTGCGGCCTATGTGGTGGGGGTGGCTTGAGAAGAAGTGCGCGGACGATGTGGTCTTCAGCGCCGAGGAACCTCTTATGACCAGTGATGTTAAGGACTTTATCGAGACAGTGTCCAGAGGTTCCCTGACAACTCTACATGTGTGCACTTTTGACCTTGTCAGATGTGGACTGTGTTTCATCAAGGAAGCCCGTCACCGTACCTGCTGCCAGAAAAGACTAGTGGAGATCTTGTCCACACTGGCCGAGCTTCAGTGGGATTGACATTGTATATATATATATATATATATATATATATATATATATATATATATATATACATATATATATATATATATATGTATATATATACTTATATATATACACATATATACATACATACATACATACATATATAAATACATACATACATACATACCTACATACATGCATATATACATATATACATACATAAATACATACATACATACATACATACATACATACATACATACATACATACGTACATACATACATACATACATACATAAATACATACATACATACATACATACATACATACATACATGCATACATACATACATTACATACATATATATATATACATACGTACCATACTTACATGCATACATACATACATACATACATACATACATACATACATACATACATACATACATACATACATACATGCACATCTACATGCATACATATATACATACATATAGTCTACATACTTTCATACATACATGCATGCATGCATTTATACATACATACATACATGCATACATACATACATACATATATACATACATACATACATACACACATACATACCTACATACATACAGAGAGAGAGATAGAGAAATAAAGAAAAGTAGAGAAGGAACCCATATGCTCAGCGACCCCTACAAGCGAGAAGAGGGTGAAGAAAAAATGAATGGTAATTCTCCTTCGAGATTCCGATTTGCTGAAGTTCTCTAAGTTGGGAATGTTGAATGGAGGTTTTATTCAGGAATTTGGATTCATAAGAGATTTAAATTAACGCTTTTTCGATTAAGGTTTTGGCCACAGGCGTATTGGGACAGTTATACATAGAAAATCATAGGCAAAAAGACTTCGATCTATCAGACAAGACTCACTTGTATGAGCTCTTGATTACATTAGATATACTGGATAGAATACAGAATTATTATTATACAGGAAATATTACGTGTTAGATGGAATCAACACTTTGTGCACTTTATCCATTGTGTCTAATACCTCCTCTCTTAATTTTTCATACATTATATCTGTATTTAATTGGTAAGTTTTTAGCTAAAAAAATTATTTACTAAGAATAGGTGAAGAGCCTACGCCAGGAGGTGCTGAGTAGCTGCGGTCGAATACGTCACCTTTACTCTGTGCACTTTAAGGAATGTTGGGGTCAGTTAATTATGGTCATTACTGGGAATCGAAGGGAATGTGTGGGATTCGAACCCTTTAACAAATCAAATGCGAGACCAGCACGCTTCCCATTGCGCCACAGAGGGAGAAAAAATACACAGTGCAACATAAAGTGATAAGGATACCCAAGGTTTTCAAATTGGAAATCAGCCTGGACTATTTAATGGCATGAACCTGA
>NC_134783.1:78555368-78560368 GCF_046742065.1 Oratosquilla oratoria
TACACTAACAAAAGAACATATAAACACAAACATGGAATATTAATTACATATTTCATATGGCAAAAGTATTTAGAGATATATTACCAATTGTTGAAGTCGTATGTAACACTAGTATTTTTTATGTACACTATGGGTCACTCCAAGCTACAATCGTCAAAAGTGGGGACGAGTGGGCGGTTGAGGTGAACGATAACTTCTGGTAGAGGCAGCTTCTGGTAGTAGGGGTTTGAGGTGAACTTTACGCCTGGAAGGGGCAGATTCGTATAGTTTTTTTTTTTTTTTGTATGAGAAGCTTCTGGTGTTCAGGAACAGTTAATAATTGATGAGAGTAACAGAAGAGTCGCGTCGCACGTAGTCAATCAGCAATCTGGATAATATTCGATAAATTCGAATAATGAAGGTTGACAACCCTTCGTTTTGCAGGTGGCCAATGATTATGGTCCAAAGGATTTTTTTGGTGGTGTCGTCGTAAACCAACGATCTGTAGATCATTCTACGTAGATTCAAATGAACCTTGGGTTTCAGCTTCTTTTCTTCTCTTTCTGCTATGACTTATATTGACTTCTGCCGACTTCTTCTGATTTCTGCGATCTCTATTCTCTGTCTGAGTTATCTGCTATGCTCTCCTACGATCGTCCTAGGCCCCACCCCATTTATAACAAGCAAAAGGGAACAGATGTTTCACACATTGCCAAACGAATCCAAACTAGATCATTTGAAGATCCTCAGCTAATGGGATCAAATCAATGACGTTTCTCCTTTGTGTTACCTGCGAGTAGATGTAAAGGCTGCGCTCCAGCAGACTTGATATTGCGCAGTTATGAACAAGCATATTATACTCGTACATAATTTTACATATTGCTGACATAAATTCTCGCCAGGCTTGCCTTAAAGTTGCAAATAGGAGACTTTATTCATACAAGGGCGTGACACAGCATAACCACAGGATTCTACTCATGTCAAGGACGTGACAATATATACATATTCGAGTATATATTCATATCTATCTGTCTATCTATCTATCTCTGTCTATCTATCTATCTATCTATTTATTTATCTACACACACACACACACACACACACACACACACACACACACACACACACACACACACACACACACACACACACACACACACACACAATATATATATATATATACATATATATATACATATGTATATACATATATATATATATATATACACATATAGATACATATATATATATATATATATATATATATATACATATATATATATACATATGCAATAATAATCACAATATACGCGTAAGGTTATTTGCGGAAACCAAAACAAAATCAAAGAACGGAATGTTGAACATTTTCGTCTATAGAGACATCTTCAGAGTACAAAGATATACAATAGATGATGGTATAAATATAGTAATAAGAGAAAGACAGGGACGGTCACAACAATAAATGTGGCATGCCTTAAATGGAAAAACAAATAACGAAATTGACAATTGGTTAGAAGAAACCCTTATAGCGGAGTTCCACAACAACAACAAAATCATAAAATATTAATGTAAAGAAAGTTACAATGATAAATAGAAAAGAAATAGTAAACATATAACGAAAGTGACAATTGGACAGAAGAAACCTTTATGGGGAAGTTTCACAAATGTCCCACTATGTTGTTGATAATAAAGTTATCTAGTTTATATAAGCCCACACGTGGGACCATGACCAAGAAATTGTTTGTTGTCTTTCCTAGTTTAAAAAGAAAAAAACATTATTGAATCTAGTCTTATTAAAAAGACGTATAATGAAAATCGTAACTTATGTTTGAGCTTATACAATATATATATATATATATATATATATATATATATATATATGTATACATTATGTATATATATATATATATGTATATATATATGTATGTATATATATATATATATAGATATATATATATATATATATATATGCAAGCAATCACATCACCGTGATATAAAAATGCAAATTAACCACAAGAGAAGGGAAACTTGTAGACAGTAAGTACTTTCGTATATTACATCTTCAGACTAAATGACAGGGATACAGAGTTGGGTTTAAATGTAAGTATCAGGTGGCAACCATGGGGGGGGGGGGAAAGGTGGGAGACAATACAATGTGAGGAGGGGGGATGACCTTACCGCTATCAACCTGACCAACACATAAGGCTCAATCTGGCGGAAAAATCTCGGTAACCATTTGGGATACCAATTTATCACATTTAAAATGACCAGGATTCTATTATATTTCTTTCTTGTAGGCTTTTTCCTTGGGCTAAAATTGTTGCCTTAGACCAATCAGTATGATGGTTGAATAATGCTTTATGTTGGAATAACGCATTATTTTCTTGGGCAGATCTCACACTATATTTATGTTGGGAAATTCTTGTTTCCAAGTTTTTTTCCAGTTTGTCCAATATAAAATTTATTAAAATCTTGGCAAGGAATTTTATAGACTACACCGTTGTTGTTAGGAGGGCTGTTTATAATTAAAGTTTTCTTAATGGTGTGGTCATATTCAAAAGCTACTTTGATATCCAATTTTTTGAGTAGGTTAATAATACTAAGAAAATTTTCATGAAAAGGAAGAACTAGCGTATTAAGTTGTTTATGTTTTCCTTGTTCTTGATTGCAAGTTTTGTAAAAACGTTTCTTGGCGGTATTGTGACATTGATTAAGAATATGAGTGGGATATTTTAACTTTTCTCCCATATTCCTGATAGTTCTAAATTCATCACCAATAAATTCAGGATCTGAAATCCTGTAAGCTGTCAAGTACATGGAAATAAAAACTGATATTTTTACTTTGATGTGGTGATCGCAATAAAAATGAACATAGAAAAGAATATTGGTAGGTTTTCTATAGACTTTTGTTTTCAGAGTACCATTATCTCTAATTATTTCAACATCTAAAAAGGGCAAACTGTTGTTATTTTCTATTTCAAGAGTGAAGTTAATGGTCATTTTAAATGTGATAAATTGGTAACCCAAATGGTCACCGAGATCTTTCCACCAGATTGAGCCTTATGTGTTGGTCAGGTCGATAGGGGTAAGGCCATCCCCCCTTCTCACATTGTATTGGCTCCCCCTTCCCCCTATGGTTGCCACCTGATACTTACATTTAAACACAACTCTGTATCCCTGTCATTTAGTCTGAAGATGTGATATATATATATATATATATATATATATATATATATATATATATATATATATATATGTGTATATATATATATATGTATATATATATATATCGTATGTATCTACTATGATAAATTAGTAGCTTCTGTCTGTCTGTCTGTCTGTCTGTCTGTTTGTTTGTTTGTCCACGAACTCCTCCTATGGTTTTGGAGATAGACCCCCATAGCTATATATATTCTGATACCCTATCACTCCAGGTACTTGGATAACTGTATTTCATTTCCCAAAACATATTATTTTGGCTAGGGTTAAGGGTTAAAAGGGTATGGTGTCCTAACACGCCACTACTGTAGTGTTCCCTTAACACGATTGGCATTTTGTGACAAAAATTGCTATGATTAAACAAACCCTTATATGTGTTTATAAATATTATCTATATTTGTGAAATTAAGGTTGCCACAAACTATGATAGCTTTTGTAAGGAGAAAGCATGTAAATGTAAAATAATTTTGTAATTTTACCAAATGTTTAAATATTTGTTATTTTTATTTTACTATTTCGCGGGCGGTAATATACTCGAGTACAAAGATAATAAAAGGTTAGTTCAATTCTTCTCTTACGGCCGAATATATTTTATTTCCAAAGGGCGTCTCCCTCCTCAAACTGAGTTTTTTTTTTTTTTTTTTACTTTCTCAACATTTTATTTGTGTTAACTTTTCCACTGAGTTATATTGATACATGTAACTTTTCTCCACAAATTCTATCAAAATGAAAATGATAATCATTTGCCCGAGTCAAGTTGTCATTTTGGAACTTTCTGATTATGTTAAAAAGTCCCGTGATATGTTAAATGACTCGAAAACCTACGAAAAGCTCAACAAAAACCCCCTTAAGGCCTAAACCGCTGAATTCAACTAACAAGTTTGTGATCTTCCGAAGGTTCATAAAGCAGATATCCTTTGAGGCCCATTATTTCCAATCGAGGCTGCTGTACGAGTAAACTTTCTAAAAGGCTCTCAGACCTTTTGTCACCTTTTGTTGGCCAATTTTCTAACTCTCATATTAAAAACTCCTCAGATTTCATTTCCAAAACTAAGAATGTCAATATACAGGATGCCAAGTCACTCAGTCTTGACGTAACCTCCATCTTTACTAACATTAATGTTGATGATGTTCTTACATTTTTAGAAACCAGACTGCAACCGTTTCAGGATAATTTCCCCCTTCCAGTCAACAAAATCATTGATGTAGTTCGCCTTTGTGTTTCCTTCAATGTTTTTCCTTTCCAGGACCAATTTTTCAGACAGAAATTCGGTTGCAGCGTGGGTTCTAATTTATCTCCTGTTTTGGCTAACTTGTACATGGAGTACTATGAATGCACTCTGTTACCCGCCATCAAACCGCCTGAGATGATTTGGTTTCGTTATGTTAATGACATTTTCTCAGAGTGGGACGATAGGTGGGGTGCGTTCGATATATTTCTGGACAAGTTAAACCAATTATCTCCTAACATCAAATTGAAAACAGAGTGGGAAGAAGGTCATCAGATCCCTTTCGTAGACATTATAACTAGAAGGATTGATGGAGAATTATTTTTTTTATAGTTTATAGAAAACCCACCCATTCAGGTAGCTATCTCCACTTTTTCAGCAACCATCCCGACAAAGTCAAGAAGAGTCTTGCCTCCGGCCTTTTCTCGGGAGCTTTTAGGATTTGTAGTCCTAGATTCTTGGACCGGGAGCGTGACCTCATCAAAAGGCAACTTTTAAATTTGGCATACCCGTCCTGGTTCCTGGATCAAGCCCTCAGCATGGCAAGAGCCAGCCACCTTGGAAATTCAGTTC
>NC_134783.1:78565368-78567868 GCF_046742065.1 Oratosquilla oratoria
TTTGTTATCGTTATTATTATCATTATTATTATCATTATCATTATTACTATTATTATTATTATTATTATTATCATTATTATTATTATTATCATTATTATCATTATTATTATTATCATTATCATTATTATTATTATTATTATTATTATTATTATTAATATCATTATTATTATTATTATTAATATCATTATTATTATTATTATTATTATCATTATTGTTATTATTATTATTATTATTATTATTATTATTATTATTATTATTATTATTATTATTATTATTATTATTATTATTATTATTATTATTATTATTATTATTATTATTATTATTATTATTATCATTATTATTATTATTATTATCATTATTATTATTATTATTATTATTATTATTATTATTATTATTATTATTATTATTATTATTATTATTATTATTATTATTATTATTATTATTATTATTATTATTATTATTATTATTATTATTATTATTATTATTATTATTATTATTATTAGTAGTAGTAGTAGTAGTAGTAGTAGTAGTAGTAGTAGTAGTAGTATTACTATTATCATTACTATCATTATCATCATTATTATTGTTGTTATTATTGTTAATATTGTTAATATTATTATTATTATTATTGTTATTATTATCATTATTATTATTATTATTATTATTATCATTATTATTATTATTATTATTATTATTATTGTTGTTGTTATTATTATAATTATTGTTATTATTATTATTGTGTGTGTGTGCGTGCGTGTGTGTGTGTGTGTGTGTGTGTGTGTGTGTGTGTGTGTGTGTGTGTGTGTGTGTGTGTGTGTGTGTGTGTGTGTGTGTGTGTGTGTGTGTGTGTGTGTATTCACTTGGTCTTTGGATCACGTGTTGGACTCGTGATCGACAGCTATTTCCCTCCTGGAAGAGAGCTCAGAGCTCGTAGGTCCGATCTATGGGTAATGCTATGACCTTGCACACACACACACCCCCAACTCCCCGCCCACGAGAGTTGGAGTAACACCCTCAGCGCTGCGATACTGATATTATTTCAGCCCGGGCGAGAGTCGAACCCGGACCTCCGTAGTGGCAGGCCAGAGCTCTAACCATGTATGTGTGTGTGTGTGTGTGCGTGTGTGTGTGTGTGTGTGTGTGTGTGTGTGTGTGTGTGTGTGTGTGTGTGTGTGTGTGTGTGTGTGTGTGTGTGTGTGTGTGTGTGTGTGTGTGTGTGTGTGTGTGTGTGTGTGTGTGTGTGTGTGTGTGTGTGTGTGTGTGTGTGTGTGTGTGTGTGTGTGTGTGTGTGTGTGTGTGTGTGTGTGTGTGTGTGTGTGTGCGTGGATGCGCGTGTATACTTATGTATACTTGTATGCATGATGTTATCTAGTTTTTCCAGGTTGGATTTCTTATCCTATTACATTTTACATAATGTATAATCATTCAATTATATGAATCTCACTGTAGCCTTTTCTGATACTTTCATAGTCTGGGTACCAACTACCTCCTCTGATCAGGTAATACCCTTGTCCAAAGTAAAAAGATGGATTTTTGTACATTCTCTACTCTAGTCTTCATTTATACCTTTCATTTTGTTTCCTCGTGCTACGCACGTTGACAATCTGGCAAACTGTTGGCTCGAGGTGCATTTATGAGCTTATAATCCATCGCATGATCTTTCTTCTCTGTTATTTTATTTATTTGTTTATTTGTTTATTTACTTATAAATATATATATATATATATATATATATATATATATATTTATCTATTTATTTATTTATTTATTTATTTATTTTTTGTGTCGTATTTTACACTGCTATCATACACTCCAAAATTCTTTGACTTACAAGTGCATAAATTATTTTACTATTTTTTTTTTTTGAATGACAGAATGCCACATATATAGTGTCTGTTAAACCGTTCGTTCATGGAATGTATTCTAACATCCATCGAATGGTAACCTATAATGATACAAGGGCTTAGAATCTTGCCATACGAAGACAGGCTTAGGCACCTTACCTTATGGTCTCTGGGAAGACGTACAGGTATTCAAATATGTTAAGGGCTTTAGCTCGGGTGATGAAAGTAAGGTCATTATATATATTAAGACCACTGGGTAGGACTCGTAGTAATAGATTTAGATTGAACATATTTAGATTTAAAAAGGAAATAGACAAAAACTGGTTTACTGACAGATTGGCTACCGAATGAAATAGACTTCGTAACCCTGTAGTGAGCGTTGAAACTATTGGTTGTCTTAATTAAGAGAAGATTATATAACTTACTAAATTAGCTTTGTATGGAATAAGTGGTAGCCTATTAGGTTGGACTAGTAATTGGCTGAAAGGTCGAAAACAGAGAGTTGTTTTAAATGGAAAAACTTCTGGATGGAAAAGTGTTGCAAGTGGAGTTCCTCAGGGTTCCGTTCTTGGGCCACTTCTATTCATAGTATATATAAATGATATAGACCATGGACTAAAATCTACTGTTTCCAAATTTGCTGATGATACAAAACT
>NC_134783.1:78577868-78585368 GCF_046742065.1 Oratosquilla oratoria
AAAATAATTTCTACTTGCTTTTGTAGAATCCTAAATAAAGTCTATGAAAATAATCATTTGTGTGTGTGTGTGTGTGTGTGTGTGTGTGTGTGTGTGTGTGTGTGTGTGTGTGTGTGTGTGTGTGTGTGTGTGTGTGTGTGTGTATGTGTGTGTGTGTGTGTGTGTGTGTGTGTGTGTGTGTGTGTGTGTGTGTGTGTGTGTGTGTTTATATGTGTGTTTGTGTGTGTGTGTGTGTGTGTGTGTGTGTGTGTGTGTGTGTGTGTGTGTGTGTGTGTGTATATATATATATGTATATATGTATGTATGTCTGTATGTATGTATGTATGTATGTATGTATGTATGTATGTATGTATGTATACACAGTAGTACCTCAAGAATCGAATGTTTATTACCTCGAACAAATCAGAAACCGACCAAACTTTTCGAAAAATTTTATCCTTTGAAAATAAAACAAAAACTCAAAAATCGAACAAAATTCGTTAATCACGCGAGCGCTCAAAAAGCTTCTTGAACGTTCACTGCTGATGCTGGTACGTCGTGCAGGAGAAGCTGGGCATCAGTTTTAGTTCAATTGTCGTCGCGTACATTGGTGTGCCGCTCGTCAGTGTTTGTGCTTGTACGTTCACCCTTAGTGAATAGCTATGGGTCCCAAAAAAGAACAAAAAGACATAAGTGAAAAGCGAAAAGTGGGACGCACCACTATTTGGTTTAAAAAAAAAAAAAAAAAAAAAAACATGGCAAGCGAATACAAGATGCCAAAATCGACCATTTGAATGTTCCTTATGAACAAAGAAGTCATTAAAAAAGCAAATGGGGCTACGGTAGTGAAATCGCTAAACACTAGAAAGAACCAACTGGTGGATGCGATGGAGAAACTATTTTTTCGTAAGAGAAAAATAATTAGCAGGAGACAGTTTAAGTGAAGCGTTAATTTGCGGGAAACCTTTGGCGATTTACGCCGAGTTAGAGAAGAAAGCACCGAGTACGAGTAGTGCTCCGACTACGAGTACGAGTTGTGCTAGTGAGAATGAAAAGTTCGTGTTCAAAACCAGCAGGGGTTGATTTGAAAAGTTCAAAAAGCGTACTGGCATACACCATGTAACGAGACATGGCGAGGTAGCTAGTGCGAACCAGGCCGTGGCTGAAGAATTCGTTGACATATTAAAAGACCATGTTACTGCTGAAAGATTTGTACCTCAGCAAGTGTTTAATTGCGACGAAACGGGGCTGTTTTGGAAGAAGCTTTCAAACAGTACCTACATCACTAAAGAAGAAAAAATATTACCTGGCCGTAAACCCATGAAAGATCGTCCCACACTACTGTTTTGTGCAAAGGCCAGTGGTCACAAGATATCAAGTGCAAAAAAGTTCGTTGCCGGTTATGTGGAGCACCAAAGCTAAGGCTCGAGTAACCCGGCAATTCTTCAAGGAGTGGGTTAAAAATGTTTATGCTCCCCAAGTAAAAGCGTATCTCAATGAAAAGGGCTTGCCTGAACAGTGCCTTTTAGTGATGGACAATGCACCTGCCCATCCCCCTGTTTGGGGGAAGAGTTATCAGCTTTGTCAGACTTTATAACGATTAAATTACTAACCCCCAATACGACACCGATTCTTCAACCCATGGATCAACAGGTCATTTCTAATAAAAAAAAAAAAAAAAAAAAAAAATGTACACACGAGCCCTTTTCCGCAAGTCTTTTGAAGTGACGAGTGACACCAATTGACCATTAGAATATTTTGGAAGGACCATTTCACTATCCTAAGTTGTGTGAATCTCATTGATTTGGCCTGGGGCCGAGTGTCGTATCGTACTCTGACAAGTGCATGGCAAAATTTTTGCTAGAATGTGTCTAAGAAAGATATTTTGAAGGGTGTCAGCCCGACGCAAATCCTACTGTCGAGGACGTCACTGTTATTGATGATATTGTGTCTTTGGGCAAAAACATGGGCCTTCAAGTTGAAGCAGAAGACATGCATGAACTCGTTGAAGGCCAAATTGCAGAGTTCAGCACGGAAGAGTTGATGCATCTGCAACAACAGTAACAACAAGAACAGGTGGAAGAAATATCATCTGGAAAGGAGGAGGTAAGGGGGTAGGTTTCGAGTGCTAAAATCAACAAACTGTGTGCTAAATAAATTGAATGCAGGCTTTCGTTGAGAAATACCACCCCGATACGACGAGTCTCCAAAAGAAAAAAGACAACGTAGGGAAAGAACTCGTGAAGGCCAATTGCCGAGTTGTTTTATGGAAGGGGACTCCCCTTCCAAGCAATAATTTCCTCCTCCTCTCCCCTCTCTTCACACTCCGGCCTTCACGTACGCCATCGCTTCGTAAATTAACAGGTAAGTGACGTTTTACAGTACAGTATCATTATTTTTATTAATTTATTACAGTACTGTACATGTATTTTCATTATTACTGTATTTTATGCACTCAGTACACTTTATAAAATGTTCACATACACATTTTTACACTATGTATCATTTATGTGAATGTATTTCTGTTGATATATGTAATTCATCTCAGGCATATAACTTATTAATCGTATTTTCATTATTTTAAATAGAAAATTTAGTTTTAAGAATCGAACGTTTCAACGTTTGACCAACTTTTCTGAACAAATTATGATCAGTTTTTTAGGTACCACTGTATATATATATATATATATATATATATATATATATATATATATATAATATATATATTTATATATATTAATACATATGTATATATATATGTATATATATACATATTTATACACGAGCATATATGTAAATATATATATATATACACGAGCATATATGTAAATGTATATATATATATATATATATATATGTATACGAGCATATATGTAATTGTATATATATGTGTATATATATATACATGTATGTCTGTATATATATATATATATATATATATTTATATATATATATACATACATATCTACTATAATGAAGTAGTAGCCTCTGTCTGTCAGTTCACGAACTCCTCCTCGAGCTTCTTCATATATATTCTGATACCCTGTCACTCCAGGTACTTGGATAACTATTTTTCATTAAAAAGATATTTTCGTTAGGGTTAAGGGATAAACTTAAGTGAGGTATGGTGTGGAATAACACCACTACTGTTGTGTCCTATTAACGTGCATAGCATTTTTGTGACAAAAATTACTATGATTAAACAAACCTTTGTATGTGTCTATAAATATTATCTATATTTGTGAAAAATAATGTAGCCAAAAATTATAATAGCCTTCGTAAGGAGAAAGCATGTAAATGTAAAATCATTGTATAATTTTACCAAATGTTGAAATGTTGATTTTATTATTATTATTATTACTATTATTATTATTATAATTATTATTATTATTATAATATAATTATAATTTTAATTTTAATTATAATTATAATTATTAATCATAATTATTATTATAATTATTATTATAATTATTTTTATAATTATACATAATTATTATTATAATTATCGTTATTATAATTATTATTATAATTATCGTTATTATAATTATCGTTATTATTATATAGTTATTATTATTATCGTTATTATTATTATCGTTATTATTATTATCGTTACTATTATTATCGTTATTATTATTATCGTATTATTATTATCGTTATTATTATTATCGTTATTATTATTAATTATTATTATTATCGTTATTATTATCGTTATTATTATTATTATCGTTATTTTTATTATCGTTATTATTATTATTATCATTATTATTATTATTATTATTATCGTTATTATTATTATCGTTATTATTATTATCGTTATTATTATTATCGTTATTATTATTATCGTTATTATTATTATCGTTATTATTATTATCGTTATTATTATTATCGTTATTATTATCGTTATTATTATTATCGTTATTATTATTATCGTTATTATTATTATCGTTATTATTATTGTCATTGTTGTCGTTATTATTATTGTCGTTATTATTATTGTAGTTATTATTATTGTAGTTATTATTATTGTCGTTATTGTTATTATTGTCGTTGTTATTATTGTCGTTGTTGTTATCGTTATTATTGTCATTATTATTGTTGTCGTTATTATTATTGTTGTTATTATTATTGTTGTCTTTATTATTATTGTTGTCGTTATTATTATTGTTATTATTATTGTTGTCGTTATTATTATTGTTGTCGTTATTATTGTCGTTATTATTATTGTCGTTGTTATTATTGTCGTTGTTATTATTGTCGTTGTTATTATTGTCGTTGTTATTATTGTCGTTGTTATTATTGTCGTTGTTATTATTGTTGTTATTATTGTCGTTATTATTATTGTCGTTATTATTATCGTCGTTATTATTATCGTCGTTATTATTATCGTCGTTATTATTATCGTCGTTATTATTATCGTCGTTATTATTATCGTCGTTATTATTATCGTCGTTATTATTATCGTCGTTATTATTGTCGTCGTTATTATTATTGTTGTTTATTATTATTGTTGTTATTATTATTGTTGTTATATTATTGTTATTATTATATTACTTACTAGTCTACTACTGCTAATCTACTAATCTACTATTACTAGTCTACTACTGCTAATCTACTAGTCTATTATTACTCTAATCTACTATTACTAGTCTACTACTATTACTAGTCTACTACTATTACTAGTATACTATAAATATACTACTTACTGCTATTACTACTATTACTACTTTATACTATTTACTACTATTACTAATACTAGCACTACTACTATTACTACTATTACTATTATTAACTTTATTACTATACTCTATTATTACTACTACTACTATATACTACAACTACTACTTATTTACTACTTACTATTAACTATACTACTATTATTATTACTAGTACTATTATTACTAGTACTACTATTATTACTAGTACTACTATTATTACTAGTGCTACTATTATTACTAGTGCTACTATTATTACTAGTGCTACTATTATTACTAGTGCTACTATTATAATATTACTACCAAACTATTATTACTACTTACTACTACAATTACTACTACTACTACTACTACAATACTACTATTACTACTACTACTACAATTACTACTACTACTACTACAATTACTACTACTACTACTACAATTACTACTACTACTACAATTACTACTACTACTACAATTACTACTACTACTACAATTACTACTACTACTACAATTACTACTACTACTACAATTACTACTACTACTACAATTACTACTACTACTACAATTACTACTACTACTACAATTACTACTACTACTACAATTACTACTACTACTACAATTACTACTACTACTATTACTACTACTACTATTACTACTACTACTATTACTACTACTACTATTACTACTACTACTATTACTACTACTACTATTACTACTACTACTACTATTACTACTACTACTACTATTACTACTACTACTACTATTACTACTACTACTACTATTACTACTACTACTATTACTACTACTACTACTATTACTGTTACTACTACTATTACTACTACCACTACTACTACTACTACTACTACTACTACTACTACTACTACTACTACTACTACTACTACTACTACTACTACTACTATTACTATTACTATTACTATTACTATTACTACTACTACTATTTACTAGTACTACTATTTACTACTACTACCACTACTTACTATTACTACTACTACTACTATTACTACTACTACTACTATTACTACTACTACTACTACTACTACTACTACTACTACTACTACTACTACTACTACTACTACTACTACTACTACTACTACTACTACTACTACTACTACTACTACTACTACTACTACTACTACTACTATGACTACTACTATCAATAGAACTACTATTACTACTATTTCTACTACTACTACTACTATACTACTATTACTACAACTACTACTATTACTACTACTACTACTACAATTACTACTTAACTACTACTATTACTACTGTACTATATTACTATTACTACTACTATTACTACTACTACTACTATTACTACTACTACTACTATTACTACTACTACTACTATTACTACTACTACTACTATTACTACTACTACTACTATTACTACTATTACTACTACTACTACTATTACTACTACTACTACTATTACTACTATTACTACTATTACTACTATTACTACTATTACTACTACTACTACTATTACTACTACTACTATTATTACTACTACTACTATTACTACTACTACTACTATTACTACTACCATTATTACTACTACCACTAATATTACTACTATACTATTATTATTACTACTACTACTGTTATTACTACTACTACTATCATTACTACTACTGTTATTACTACTACTACTCTTATTACTACTTCTACTTTTACTACTACTACTACTGTCACTACTACTACTTCTGTCACTACTATTACTACAACTACTATTACTACTACTTTTACTACTACTATTACCACTACTATTACTACTATTCCTACTACTATTACTATTATTACTACTATTACTACAACTATTACTACTATTACTACCACTACTTTTACTATTATTACTACTATTACTACTATACTACTATTATTATTACTAAGACTATTATTACTACTACAATAACTACTATTACTACTATAACTACTATTCTTACTATTATTACTACTACTACTACTACTATTACGTCTGCTACTATTGCTACTACTACTATTACTACCTCTACTATTACGACTGCTACTTCTATTACTAATGCTACTACTCTTACTATTAGTACTATTACTACTACTGCTGCTATTACTACTACTACTATTACTACTACTACTCTTACTGCTACTACTACTAATACTCTCACTACTACTACTACTCTTACTACTACTACTACTATTACTACTACTATTACTATTATTACTACTACTACTATTAATACTACTACTATTATTACTACTACTACTATTATTACTACTACTACTATTATTACTACTACTACTATTATTACTACTACTACTATTACTACTACTACTATTATTACTACTACTACTATTATTACTACTACTACTATTATTACTACTACTACTATATTACTACTACTACTATATTACTACTACTACTATATTACTACTACTATATTACTACTACTACTATATTACTACTACTACTACTATATTACTACTACTACTACTATATTACTACTACTACTATTATATTACTACTACTACTATTATATTACTACTACTACCATACTACTACTTCTACTACTACTACTACTGTACTACTACTACTACTCTTATTACGACTACTACTACTATTACTACTACTACTATTATTACTACTACTATTATTCCTACTATTATTACTACTACTACTATTATTACTACTACTACTATTATTACTATTACTACTACTACTATTACTATCACTATTACTACTATTGCTAGTACTACTATTACTACTGCTATTGCTACTACTACTATTACTACTATTTGTTACAACTACTACTATCACTACTAC
>NC_134783.1:78600368-78615368 GCF_046742065.1 Oratosquilla oratoria
ACACCTACCCTTGAGGGACCGACCGCGGTAGGCCGAGTCCCACTCGTAATGCCTGGCATTCAATGACTTTCATCCTGCGTACTGCTTCCCTTGGCAGGTCGTGCAGGACAGGAGCACCAAATAGGAGCCTTGAGTGTACTGAAGTCTGTACGATGGGGACTAGAGTTTTTCGGTGCTGGCCCCAGGGCTCGTGCCGAATTGCTTTGACGAGGTTGAGGGCCCGTTGCGCGCTGAGTGTGACCTGCTGTATATGCTTGGACCATTTGACGTCCCGCTGGAAGACAACCCCTAGGTACCGGACTGACTTTGCTGGTTTTACCGTCGCTCCACATACTTTTATATGGTTCAAGTCCTGGTATGTGCCATTGTTATAGCCTATCTGGTGCACAGGCATGTACGTTGTTTTGGCTGCAGAGAGCGAGAACCCGAGGTCACAACCAGGTTGACCTGACGCTGGAAGCGACGAAGCTCCGCCCTGTGCTGGGCCGAATCTTTCTTGGGCCGCCAGTGCTTAGACTTCCTCCAGACAGCTATGTCATCGGCATATGCGGTGACGACCGTGTCGCACACCATTCCCCACATCTGCGAGGGGTAGCGTGAAAAGGAGGGGCCACGACTGAGGCTTGGGGGATCACCATGTCAATGGGTGTTTTAGCACTAACAGCACCGTCTCTTCTTACCGAGATGGAACGGCTAGAGAGGAAGGAGTGTACGAATTTGTACATTGCCGGGGGAAAACCCGAGTGACTTCAATTTCCATAGGAGCTTGGCGTGCCAGACTGTGTCATAGGCCTTGGCGATGTCGAGGAAGCATGTGTGGAGTACTCATTTTTCTCTCTAGCCCCTGCGGATGTGCTCAGAGAGCCGGACGACGTGATCTGTGACAGTCCTCCCTTTCCTGAATCCAGCCTACTGGCGTGTCGGCAGCACACCTCTGGATTCAATGAAGTTTTTTAGGCGAGTGAACACCACTCTCTTATACATCTTGCTGATATGCGATGTTAAGATTATCGGCCTGTGGTTTGCAATCTTGACACTATATTTCCCTACCTTAGGGATAGGGACCATGACGGCGTGCTTCCATGCTTCAGGGACGTATCCCTCCTTCCAGCATTTGTTGAAGAGGAAAAGAAGGGCTTCCTTTGTGAAAGGGGAAGCTTCCACAGCAGCTGGTAGGTTACCCTGTCTGCACCTGAAGTCTTCTTGGTGGCCTTAGTTGCCCTCAGGGCCCTGTGCAGTTTATGGAGGGTGAGGTCTGCGTCTGCCCCCGGTGAAGTGGAGAGGTCCATGCATTCTTCTTCTTCCTAGCGGGCTCGACGTTGGGCGTCAGGTAAGTTTTCAGAGCATCTTGCGCCAGCGAAGAGTCAAAGAAAGCCCTCTGCCTTTTCCTCCTGAGTACGTAGTAATCCTCCATCGGGGATAGTGAGGTCTCTACTTGGTGGGTTGTAGCGCCGTTTGGTTATCTTGAACTTCTTCCAAGCCGCAGTCAGGTCAAGATTGTCCTCCCACTGTTTTCCCATAAGTCCAGTTTGGCCTTGTCTACGATCCTCTAGCACTCCGCTTTGGTTGCCTTCATAGCGGGGAAAGATTCATGTAGCCCATCCTTTAGGTAGCGGTGGTAGGCCTTCCTCTTGTTGTAGACGGCAAGCTGGCACTCATCCGTCCACCAGGGATGGCACCGCCTCACATTGCCGGTGTTTACTGGAGGGATGGTATGCCCTTCTGCTGCGAGTTCGATGGCAGTGAATCCTTTGTTCAAATCTTCTGTCGTGGAGTCGGGGTCTTAACAGTAGTTAGATTTGACCAGGAAGGCTCGGAACTTATTTCAGTCCGCTTTGTTTTAGTTTGTCCTGCACTGGGGGAAGATGGAGTGTGGGGGAGAGGTGGATGGTGATAGATATTGGAAGGTGGTCCGAGAACATAGGGTCATCAATGGTGAGCCAGTCTGTAGCCCCCGCTATGTTGGAGGACACGAAGAAAAGTGGCCGTATGGGGTGCATCTGTCTACTGTGGTTCTCCATTTATCGGTGGGTCGGGGGAAGTAGGCAAGGAGGCTACCTGGGTGGTAACTGGGGTAGGAGTTCTCTTTCAATTTGTCCTCTTTCTTTGTTTCTTTCCTTCCCCCCTCTTTGTCTGCGTTGGTTGGTGCTGAAGTGGCAGGGATATGTGGCACTTTGCCAGCAACGTCAGTGCTTTCGTCGGGTTTGGGAAGGTTGGGAGCTGTGCCGCACAAACAGGCAAGGATTTAAAATTGAGAATAAACCAACATAAATATAACATCTGAACAGGACAAGTTTCATGTGGGTTGTTTTTGTATTTAAGGGATTTTAATCATTGCATTGATTGGGATAACACAAAGAAAATTGTCTTAAGTAAAGACATTAAGGAGAGGAATATCATAGATTCATGTTATTTAAAAGCTTCATTTGAGAACAACATGAATATGAGTATGGGAATGTATAAATTAGATAACTTTGTAACATATAAAATTGTTGACAGTAGCCGGGTCAAACGTCCGGCAGTGCTGAGAGAGTGTGGTCGCAATTGTACCTGTCATAATTCCCCCATAATGTGCTTCTTTTGTATACATAATGTCACTGCTACTTTACTCTGTACCTTTGAAAATGTCTTAATAGGCGAAAACGTTCGGTCACCTTTCATCTTATTTTCCAAGTGGTTTTATTACACACACACACACACACACACACACACACACACACACACACACACACACACACACACACACACACACGCACGCACACACACACACACATACACACACACACACACACACACACACACACACACACACACACACACACACACACACACACACACACACACGCACACACACACACACACACACACACACACACACACACACACACACACACACACACACACACACACACACACATATATATATATATATATATATATATATATATGTATATATATATATATGTGTGTGTGTGTGTGTGTGTGTGTGTGTGTGTGTGTGTGTGTGTGTATACACATACACATGAATATATATATATATACATATATATATATATATATGCGTGTGTGTGTGTGTGTGTGTATACACATACACATGTATATATATATATATATATATATATATATATATATACATATACATATACATATATATATACATATATATATATATATATATAGAAATAAAAATATATGTATATATATATATATATATATATATGCAAAATAGACCACATGGAAAAAGAAACAGAGCGCTTTCGTATATTACATCTTAAATGGAAAAAGTACTTTTTGCACTGAAGATGTAATATACGAAAGCGATCTGCATCGTTATCTTTTTTCCAAGTGGTCTACTTTGCATAAGTGAACACACGTACCCCTGTTCTTATTAGTATATATATGTAAACATAATATATATATATATGTATATATATATATATATACATACATATATATATATATATATATATATATATATATATATATATACATATATATATATATATATATATATATTGTTATGACTCAGGCTGGAATGATACATGTTAACTGTAAAGGCATACCAAGTGCTTAACCACAACAAAGTTAGAATGGGGTCATGAAAACGCATCAGACTATTGGTATGCCAAAAGACGGAGGACAGTGTTAACCATTTAATATTTCAGTATAAAGTATAATCAAACAGGGACAACAATCTAACCAAATAACATTAATTCTAATACATACAAAATTAATGGAGAATGAGAGTATGAGATATGTAGTAGATATACAGCGGGTAAGACAACCTGGCACGTTGAGTCGTCTTTTGTCCAAGCGATAATGCTTACAATCCAGAGGAAGTAGGGCCGGCAGCTAGCTGAAAGCGAGTCTTCTGATTTTTTTTTTTTCTTAATTTTAGGGCTATCGACCCATAAGGGTGTCATTAAGCCTGGTGTGAACCTGCGATCCTGTTTAATTTATCATTACAATTTACACAAAAGTCCTGTCGTGCGCAAATAAAACACTACTTTATCAATAAGGAAACAGTCATTGGCCAAGAGGATATGTCACGTTTTACTGAATGTTGTTGAGTCTACAGTAATGCATAAGCGCCTGGAGCTGTGTGTTATATTGCGTGCAGTGTATGAGCATGGTCTTATAAATAGTGTAGTGTTGCAGGTGTTGCACTGAGGAGGAAATACGCCAGTAATATAGGGTCTAGGGGGAGGTGATGTAGGTGGAATACATCCTCAGCCTGCTGTAAGAGGCCGGTAGATAGAGGTAGACATTTAGGTAGATCGAGGGGTAGGAGGAAAGGAATGTAAAATTTATAGTCCTTTTATTAGGTTGTTATGATACAATGGCCGACTGCGAGTTACATAGTTGCAGATTTGCAGAATGGCAGAGTTACCGTCTTATGCTTGTAAATATAGTTTAGGATATCGAGGGTTGCTGATGTTGTGAATGTAAATACAGAGCTCGTTCTGCTTGCGACAAACTGATTGCGTAAACAGTATCACTTGAGACAGTATAACAGCCTCTCTGATTGGAGAAAAAGGTGGAGGAGGAGAAAAGTTATAGGCGCATGGAGGTAAAGTCACGCCCTTAAGGAGTGGCACTTGTTTGAGAAGTAAAAGGATATTGGATGAATTAAATAGTGACGTCGGAGCAGAGGCAGCTTGGTGGGATGTAAGAGGATTCCTGAGGGGACTCCCTTGGTGTAGCTCACAAAACTAAGTAGAAGAATAAAGATAAGAAAAATCAATCTCATTTAATTCACCTCTCAAGCTTTGAGTGAAGGTCTAGGCATGGGGCCTAAAGAATAATGAAAATTACTAAGTGTAGAACCAGCGAAGCGAACAGTGGTGAATGAAGAATTTTACTAAACAGAAGAATAATAACTTATTTAGACATTAGTGCAACAGGCGCTAACACTGCTATGACAATTTTCTCCCAGTTATTGCTTCTGTATAATGTTGACCAGTCTGTTATGTCCTCCTTTTTTATGTGCGATGTCCCACTGGTGTTGCCAGTGGGCGTGTAACTATTTTCTTAAGATTGAACTGAAAGTGCCTATGTCTATGGATATATCTATAATAGAGTAATTTTCTAACGCATATTTGGCCAGCATTAGTGATAACACAAGCTGACAAAGGGGTAGGAGTAATTATTTTGGATAAATCAGACTATGAGAACATAATGATGGAATTATTAAGTGCTGGAACAACATATGAAGAGAAACATCTCAGCTATGCGGAAGAAAAGGCCAAAAAGTTCACAAGTAGAGCTAGACAAATCTTAATTAAAACAAAAAATGGCAAGGAGTTGTTACATTTGTTGGAGGAGAATCCCTGCATACCCAGGATGCGAGGACTTCCGAAAATACATAAACCGGGTATCCCCATAAGACCAATAACATCAGGCATAGGTAGTGCACCCCACAGATTAGCCAAGATACTTGCTAAGCCACTATCAAATGCATTAGGTTCAATCAGTCAGGCTCACCTGAAGAACTCCGCAGATTTAAAAAATAGATTAAATAACGTTGATTTGAAGGATAAAGAAATGGCAAGCTTTGATATAAAGGCCTTATTCACCTCCGTACCAAAAGAAGGAGCTATGGAAGCAGTAAAAGAGGCAGTAGACAAAATTAGTGAGAACGAACTACTAGTATCCAAGTCTGATTACATTAAGCTCATTTCATTGTGCGTCAGTTTTGATCCATTTACATTCAATGGGAAGGTATATCAACAACATCAGGGATTGGCAATGGCCTTCCCGCTCAGTGCCGTAATGGCTTTTTTATTCATGGAATTGATGGAAAGGGATGGATACATTAAAATAATGGGAAGAAACTCTACCTGATGCCGCTACGTTGACGATGTGATTTCCATTTACCCAAGAGGGACGAATATAGATAACAAACTACGAAGACTGAACAACGTGCATGGAAATATACAATTCAAGGTAGAAAAAGAAGAGGGAAGGAAATTACCATTTCTAGACACGATAATATGGAGGAGTGATGAAGGTCCAAAGTTTACTGTATACAGAAAACTTACGAACAAGGATGATAACATACACTTTCTCTCTGCACACAATGATAGGACAAAATCAGGAGTAATAATAGGATTCTTCTTGAGGGCATTAAGAATTTGCAGCCAGGAATATTTAGAAGACGAGAATAAATACATTATGGATTCCTTCATGAAACTGAGTTACCCAAGGGGCTTAAAATTAAGATTGAAACGCAAAACAAAAGAAATAATGAGACGGAAAAATGACAGGAGTGAAAGGACAGACAGAGATACAAGGAAATTTCTAGTACTTCCGAATTCGAAAACGGCCAACAGTACTAACAAATTCTTACAAAAAGCAGGAATAAATATTGTCGTCACTTCAGGGCAGAAGATTAGAGACTTGGTCGGTCATAAAGGTGAGATCAGGTCTGATCAGGTCAACAAAGAAAGCACAGTATACAAAATTCCATGTGGTGATTGCCAACGAGCCTACTATGGAGAAACAAGTAAGGGGACTGAGGTAAGAGTGACACAGCACAAATCAGATTTAAGACATCACAGAACATTTAAATGCTATAGTAGTACACGCAGAGGAGTATGGACATCTACCAGACTGGAATAACATAAAAACAATCCACACAGGAATGAGCAAGAAAGTCAGGAAAGCAATGGAAGCAGCTTATATTAATAAGGAAGACTATATGAATAATAGAAAAGGGTTTATCAGCTGGTCTAAAATAGGGGCGGAATTGGCAGTACGCGACTGGCCACGAGAAAATGAGGAGGCGCGACATAGAGCGGACCAATCGTCCGCGAATCAATCGTCAGCGGACCAATCATCCGCGGATCAATCGTCAGCGTACCGATCGTCTACCAGATCATTAACTAGGAGACGCCCTCCATACGATATATATAGACTTGTAACCCCTTGTACTTTGTAGTCTCTCTGAAGAAGGTGTAAAATCCGAAACGTTAGAGGAATAAACTCATCTCTGACGTGTGTTTCTTTACCACCCTCCTATCTTCATCTGTCCAGATGGATAATACATATATATGTATATATATATATATATATATATACATATACATATATATATATATACATACATATATATACATATATATACATATATATATATATACATACATGTACATATATATTATATATAGATATATATATACATATATATATACATATACATACATGTACATATATGTACATATATATACATATACATATACATATACATATACATATACAAATATACATATATATGTATATATATATATATATATATATATCCATACATATATAAATACATGTATATGTAGATATACGCATACGTAAGCTTATACATATAATAAAATAAAATTTGAGATGTGTTTTATTATAGACTTTTCCTGAGAAGGCTTACCATCGGGGAGCAGTGGTGCAGACTCCCATTTGGTGCTTACTTGGTCCCTTCACCTTCCTGGGCTTGTGGGAACGGCGCGTGGTTGCGTCCAGCGGGGGCTTCACGCCCGAGCGGAGGCCATTCCGGCTAGGACAGCGGCAAACTGTCCCTAACTCTCTCCAACTCGTACTCGTAAATGGAATTCAACCTTTCCTTTACTTCTCGTTCACTTCGCTTGCCTTCCCTCCAATTCTTATTGGGATGCCGGTTCTCTCTCTCTCTCTCTCTCTCTCTCTCTCTCTCTCTCTCTCTCTCTCTCTCTCTCTCTCTCTCTCTCTCTCTCTCTCTCTCTCTCTCTCTCTCTCTCTCTCTCTCTCTCTCTCTCTCTCTCTCTCCTTCTCTCTCTCTCTCTCTCTCTCTCTCTCTCTCTCTCTCTCTCTCTCTCTCTCTCTCTCTCTCTCTCTCTCTCTCTCTCTCTCTCTCTCTCTCTTCTCTCTCTCTCTCTCTCTCTCTCTCTCTCTCTCTCTCTCTCTCTCTCTCTCTCTCTCTCTCTCTCTCTCTCTCTCTCTCTCTCTCTCTCGCTCTCTCTCTCTCTCTCTCTCTCTCTCTCTCTCTCTCTCTCTCTCTCTCTCTCTCGCTCTCTCTCTCGCTCTCTCTCTCTCGCTCTCTCTCTCTCTCTCTCTCTCTCTCTCTCTCTCTCTCTCTCTCTCTCTCTCTCTCTCTCTCTCTCTCTCTCTCTCTCTCTGTCCTCACTTTATTCCTCTTCCTCTTTCTCCTCCTCTTCCTGCACCTCTTTTCTCATTCTTCTCATCCTCCTCATTATAACCTTTGTTTCTTTCACAATCCTATTATTTCTTCTTCGACTTCTTCTCCTTTTCCTTTTGCTCGTGTTTCTTCTCTTCCTCTTCATTTTTTTCGTACTGTCTTCACAGAATTTTATTCGCTGAATCTAACAATAAAAAAAGTAACATGAATAGTCCTATGTTTACAATAACATGTTTGATCCATTACAGTCACACGCTCGAATAAAAATGATTACTTACTCTATGGCTAAGATCATGTCTATAAATCACTTAGTCATGCTAAATGAAAATGAATGTTTGGTGGGTAATATGCTTCCTTCGAGCTCCCTATATATATATATATATATATATATATATATATATATTGAAGTATGTAAGACAAATGAGTGGAAGGGTGGTGAGTTAAACACAAAGAACAGTTGGAGTTTTATTCACTGACGTTTCGTCCTTACCAGGACATTCTCAAAGTACATACAGTTTCAGAAAATTAACAGCTTATATAATCCATCCTTGCCGTGTTCCCCTCCTTCTATACTCCCATCCGTCCTCTACCCGACTCCGACTATGTCACTTCTCCCTCCGTTCTCAATTGTCCTTTTTACCTCCTTGACAATCAGAGTACTTACCGCTCCTGCTAATTTTATAAACCCTTCCCTATGGTTGATGCAGGGGTGGGAAGTAATGTAGGCTGCCTCTACTATTTTTCTTTTCTTTTTCTCTAGACCTTTGTGGAGCACCTCTATCTTTTTCCAATCTGGAAGATGACCACATTGGTCTAAATGAACTACTAGCGAGTTGGAGGTTCTGTGAGCTCTGACGTCATTTTTGTGCTCATATGTCCGTAGCTCCACTGATCTTCCCGTCTCTCCATAATATCCTAACGGACAACCACCACATGGTATATTGTAAATCGCGCCCTTCTCTATATCCTTTTCTGATCTATTTCTATTCTTGACAACTTCTCCTAATTTTTTACCCGTGGAGAAAGCAACGCTCACACCCGCTTTTGTGAGAATATGTCCCAACTCCTCCGCGTACTTCGAGTTGGGGACGGACAAAAACTCCGCCCTGCCTTCTCCGGACCAGTCGTCCTTCTTCCTTCTCATTATTGCCGTTGCTTTCTTCCTCAATCTGTGCAGTAGTCCTTCCGGGTATCTGAGTTTAGTGAATACTTTGAAAATATATTTGATTTCATCCTCTAAAAATTCTTCGCTACAAATACGGTACGCCCTTAAGAAAAATCCTATAACCACTCCGTTTTTAATTTTGTTGCTATGCGCTGAGTAGAAATGAATCACATCGTCTTTATTGGTGCTTTTTCTGTAGACAGAGAAAGATATCTTATTACCTCTCCTCCAAATCACCGTATCCAAGAAAGCTAGTCTGTTATCCGTCTCGTGTTCGATAGTAAACTGGATGTTTGGTTCGACCTGATTCAATCTACTCAACTTGTCATCTAATTGTACCTTTTTCGGAGCGATGACAAGGACGTCGTCCACATACCTCAGCCAAAGCGTGTCTCTACCCATTATCCTTATGAAATAATCTGTCTCTAAAACTTCCATATACAATGAAGCTAGAACCGCACTGAGAGGACTACCCATTGCAAGTCCTCGGTGTTGTCTGTATTCTTTCCCGTTGAACATGAAAGGACCAAACTTCACACATAGAGACACTAATTTCAAGTAATCACTTTTGCCCACTGGTAAATCAGCCTCATCCAAACTGTCTACCACCTTCTTTGCCGCTGCCAACGCTCCTTCTACCTCGACATTCGTAAAGAGCGCAGTTACATCATAGCTAGCCATTACTTTTTCTGAAAGATCACCATTCTTAAACCTCGTGATCAGATCTCCGGAGTTTTTTAAATGGGCATTACTTATCGAGCCTAGCCTCTGTGATAGTGGTTTGGCTAAGCACTTGGCTAGTCTGTGCGGGGCGCTCCCGATACCAGAGGTGATGGGTCTCATCGGGACGTTTGGTTTATGGGTTTTCGGAAGTCCCCGCATTCTGGGTGGTTTAGGGGCTTCCTCTAACAGACCCAGTAGCTTTTTCCCCCGGCTGGTTCTTGTGAGTATCTTCCTTGCTTCTTTCTTAAATTTCTCCCCTTCTAAAGCTGCGTGCCCAATATGTTTCTCTTCATATGTATTGGTGTCGCTGAGCAAGTCTAACATTTTTGCGTCATAATCTACCCTGTTCATGACGACAACTCCTCCACCTTTATCCGCACTAGTGATTACTATATCGTCGTCTCTTCCTAGTTTCTCTAAGGCTAATCTGAACCGTCTGGGTATGGAACATTGATTGATCGTGGCTAGAGCATGAAAGCATGTGACTAGACCTTGTTTGAAACCTTTTTCCACGTCACTGTCATTCCATTTGTAGTTTCTGTTTAAATAATCAGTATAACCTCTCTTATTCACACCGATATCAAATTTAAGACCAAGCGAGAGGGATTGTTTTTCTATAACTGATAATTGTCTGTCAGACAAATTCACAATCAGGTCGTCTCTACCTACTTCGTTCCACTCACTTGAATCACACAGGCGAGCTAATTTATTCTCTAACCTGCCCCTCTGCACAAGGTTTTCGTGTTCCAATTTCCGAGACAAGAACAGTGGTAATTTCACATTGTTAATACTATTACGTAGTTTGTCCACTTCATTTAATAGGTCTTCGCATGTCTCTGATAAGAAACACTCCAGCACTTTCACTAAACGGTTTGCCTATTTTGAGCACCTTGGGTGTTTCTCTGGGTAGGACTTTCTCCTCAAGGCAATCTTGCAGGAATCTTCGGCGAAGTAGATAGCTGTCGATTTTCCGTCTTGTACGAAACTCCTTCCATATTGTTCCTGGTTTCTCACCACCACTCGACATGTTGAAGTATGTAAGACAAATGAGTGGAAGGGTGGTGAGTTAAACACAAAGAACAGTTGGAGTTTTATTCACTGACGTTTCGTCCTTACCAGGACATTCTCAAAGTACATACAGTTTCAGAAAATTAACAGCTTATATAATCCATCCTTGCCGTGTTCCCCTCCTTCTATACTCCCATCCGTCCTCTACCCGACTCCGACTATGTCACTTCTCCCTCCGTTCTCAATTGTCCTTTTTACCTCCTTGACAATCAGAGTACTTACCGCTCCTGCTAATTTTATAAACCCTTCCCTATGGTTGATGCAGGGGTGGGAAGTAATGTAGGCTGCCTCTACTATTTTTCTTTTCTTTTTCTCTAGACCTTTGTGGAGCACCTCTATCTTTTTCCAATCTGGAAGATGACCACATTAGTCTAAATGAACTACTAGCGAGTTGGAGGTTCTGTGAGCTCTGACGTCATTTTTGTGCTCATATGTCCGTAGCTCCACTGATCTTCCCGTCTCTCCATAATATCCTAACGGACAACCACCACATGGTATATTGTAAATCGCGCCCTTCTCTATATCCTTTTCTGATCTATTTCTATTCTTGACAACTTCTCCTAATTTTTTACCCGTGGAGAAAGCAACGCTCACACCCGCTTTTGTGAGAATATGTCCCAACTCCTCCGCGTACTTCGAGTTGGGGACGGACAAAAACTCCGCCCTGCCTTCTCCGGACCAGTCGTCCTTCTTCCTTCTCATTATTGCCGTTGCTTTCTTCCTCAATCTGTGCAGTAGTCCTTCCGGGTATCTGAGTTTAGTGAATACTTTGAAAATATATTTGATTTCATCCTCTAAAAATTCTTCGCTACAAATACGGTACGCCCTTAAGAAAAATCCTATAACCACTCCGTTTTTAATTTTGTTGCTACGTAATAGTATTAACAATGTGAAATTACCACTGTTCTTGTCTCGGAAATTGGAACACGAAAACCTTGTGCAGAGGGGCAGGTTAGAGAATAAATTAGCTCGCCTGTGTGATTCAAGTGAGTGGAACGAAGTAGGTAGAGACGACCTGATTGTGAATTTGTCTGACAGACAATTATCAGTTATAGAAAAACAATCCCTCTCGCTTGGTCTTAAATTTGATATCGGTGTGAATAAGAGAGGTTATACTGATTATTTAAACAGAAACTACAAATGGAATGACAGTGACGTGGAAAAAGGTTTCAAACAAGGTCTAGTCACATGCTTTCATGCTCTAGCCACGATCAATCAATGTTCCATACCCAGACGGTTCAGATTAGCCTTAGAGAAACTAGGAAGAGACGACGATATAGTAATCACTAGTGCGGATAAAGGTGGAGGAGTTGTCGTCATGAACAGGGTAGATTATGACGCAAAAATGTTAGACTTGCTCAGCGACACCAATACATATGAAGAGAAACATATTGGGCACGCAGCTTTAGAAGGGGAGAAATTTAAGAAAGAAGCAAGGAAGATACTCACAAGAACCAGCCGGGGGAAAAAGCTACTGGGTCTGTTAGAGGAAGCCCCTAAACCACCCAGAATGCGGGGACTTCCGAAAACCCATAAACCAAACGTCCCGATGAGACCCATCACCTCTGGTATCGGGAGCGCCCCGCACAGACTAGCCAAGTGCTTAGCCAAACCACTATCACAGAGGCTAGGCTCGATAAGTAATGCCCATTTAAAAAACTCCGGAGATCTGATCACGAGGTTAAAGAATGGTGATCTTTCAGAAAAAGTAATGGCTAGCTATGATGTAACTGCGCTCTTTACGAATGTCGAGGTAGAAGGAGCGTTGGCAGCGGCAAAGAAGGTGGTAGACAGTTTGGATGAGGCTGATTTACCAGTGGGCAAAAGTGATTACTTGAAATTAGTGTCTCTATGTGTGAAGTTTGGTCCTTTCATGTTCAACGGGAAAGAATACAGACAACACCGAGGACTTGCAATGGGTAGTCCTCTCAGTGCGGTTCTAGCTTCATTGTATATGGAAGTTTTAGAGACAGATTATTTCATAAGGATAATGGGTAGAGACACGCTTTGGCTGAGGTATGTGGACGACGTCCTTGTCATCGCTCCGAAAAAGGTACAATTAGATGACAAGTTGAGTAGATTGAATCAGGTCGAACCAAACATCCAGTTTACTATCGAACACGAGACGGATAACAGACTAGCTTTCTTGGATACGGTGATTTGGAGGAGAGGTAATAAGATATCTTTCTCTGTCTACAGAAAAAGCACCAATAAAGACGATGTGATTCATTTCTACTCAGCGCATAGCAACAAAATTAAAAACGGAGTGGTTATAGGATTTTTCTTAAGGGCGTACCGTATTTGTAGCGAAGAATTTTTAGAGGATGAAATCAAATATATTTTCAAAGTATTCACTAAACTCAGATACCCGGAAGGACTACTGCACAGATTGAGGAAGAAAGCAACGGCAATAATGAGAAGGAAGAAGGACGACTGGTCCGGAGAAGGCAGGGCGGAGTTTTTGTCCGTCCCCAACTCGAAGTACGCGGAGGAGTTGGGACATATTCTCACAAAAGCGGGTGTGAGCGTTGCTTTCTCCACGGGTAAAAAATTAGGAGAAGTTGTCAAGAATAGAAATAGATCAGAAAAGGATATAGAGAAGGGCGCGATTTACAATATACCATGTGGTGGTTGTCCGTTAGGATATTATGGAGAGACGGGAAGATCAGTGGAGCTACGGACATATGAGCACAAAAATGACGTCAGAGCTCACAGAACCTCCAACTCGCTAGTAGTTCATTTAGACCAATGTGGTCATCTTCCAGATTGGAAAAAGATAGAGGTGCTCCACAAAGGTCTAGAGAAAAAGAAAAGAAAAATAGTAGAGGCAGCCTACATTACTTCCCACCCCTGCATCAACCATAGGGAAGGGTTTATAAAATTAGCAGGAGCGGTAAGTACTCTGATTGTCAAGGAGGTAAAAAAGGACAATTGAGAACGGAGGGAGAAGTGACATAGTCGGAGTCGGGTAGAGGACGGATGGGAGTATAGAAGGAGGGGAACACGGCAAGGATGGATTATATAAGCTGTTAATTTTCTGAAACTGTATGTACTTTGAGAATGTCCTGGTAAGGACGAAACGTCAGTGAATAAAACTCCAACTGTTCTTTGTGTTTAACTCACCACCCTTCCACTCATATATATATATGTATATATATATATATATATATATATATATATATATATATATATATATATATACAGTTTTTATTTGTACAAATTTCACAAGTTACACGTGAATCACAAATATGCAGAGTCCACTAGGAAAAGGAAAAATACACATTATCAAGGAGTACAGAAAACTGAAAAAAAATGGAGATACAGAGTATAAATAGGAAAAGAGAGACATTTACCCTCCTCTCCGAAGCCTGAAAGCTCAGGTTGGGTCACTCGGCGAGGTCGTGTAAACTGATCAATATTACATTAACTTTTAAAATATGTACTACTTATATTGTTGACTTTAATCATAATGAACAAAACTGATTATCTAGAAAAAATTATAGAAATTCTCATGGACACCTAGACATATTATGAGCTTGATAGAAATCCGTTGGACTTGGTGAACAGCTCTTTTAATAAGAAGATTAAGAGTATATTTAAGAAAGACAATAATTTGATTAAGAAATTTATGTCGATTTCACCAAATTTACATTATATGTATGGATTAATCAAAGTACACAAAGAAAACCACCCTGTTAGACCAATTATAAGTTCAATAGGATCAGCAATATACAAACTGTCCAAATGGCTGGTGACTCTATTGAACCCAATTGTAGGAAAAATATCAAAAGCAAATGTCAAAAACAATTTTTATCTTATTGATAAATTGAATAGACTTGAGATAGATTATGATTTTAAAATGATCAGCTATGACGTTACTTCGTTA
>NC_134783.1:78632868-78650368 GCF_046742065.1 Oratosquilla oratoria
CTTGTATTGTCATTTTTTTTTAATATATTGTCATATACAAAAACAAAGCAAAAAAATTTCACCTATCCGGTCGTGCCTTGGGCGGCCATTTGTATGACGTCATTCTTTGTTTACCTTTTCAAATGTTACCCCGCAGTGACGTCTTGTGTACAGTTATGTATCAGTGCATTATACATTTTTTTACGTAATTTTGCTAATTACGGTCTTCCTATAATTTTTCTTCATTATTGATATATGTATTGCATTGTTTCTGTGTTTCAATGCTTCTGTTTGTGTGAATTATATCATTCTCTTACGTTCGTGTCCCATGTCCATGTGAATTCTCTATATTATTATTATCATTATTATTATTATTATTATTATTATTATTATTATTATTATTATTATTATTATTATTATTATTATTATTATTATTATTATTATTATTATTATTATTATATATATATATATATATATATATATATATATATTTTACATTATTTCATGCTTTGTGCTAGTGTGTTGTATTTGCATTAATTCTTGCTTGGTGTCGGTGTTTTCGTATGCTCTTACGAAGTGGGTTACGGTTGTCATCTCCTATCATGTCTAAGTCAAAGAGGCCTTCGTTTATCAGTTCACTAAACTCATCTGAGACAATGGCACATACATTGACACTGTTGCATCAAAATCCATCGGTTGTGCAATTTTCTGGTCAAGATCCTCATTTTAGGGCGGCTGATTTCATCCGCCAATGTGAGGACGCCATTGTCCATTCTAATGTTTCGACGGGGCCTGAAAAGATCTCCTTTGTGAGGTCCTAGATTGTGCCAAATTCTCTCGCATCGGAGTTACTTTCGGCGTCGTGTTTAGATCCCAAATCTCTGGACTATAATTATGACACCTTTAGGTCTAACTTACTTAAACTTTTTTCGGATACCCCTGGTGGTGGTTTGTTCCATTGGTGCTTCAAACTGGCTGATACTCTCGTATTCCGACTGGGCACCCTTGATTATAGACGGGCGCAAGCTCAGGCCAGTATCCTTGCTGTTGACGCTTTAGAGTCACTTTCACATTCCGATTGGGTAGATAATGGCAATATTACTTTAGATAGATTTCGTCTTATCATTGAATTTCTCTTCTATACCCTTTTTTTGGTGCCTTATGAGAGAAGAGTAGCTTCTCTCATGTATAAGCCTGATGAGACTCTATTGTCTTTTGCGTCACAGCTTTCCCGTAAACTAGGGGAAGTACCGTCTAGTTCCTTGTGTATTAGCAATGCTCATCAATATGGTCATGTCCCTTGTTCTCCTCAGTCCTCTCAGTCTACAGTTCCTACTCATAGTTCCCCTCAATCTAAAGTTACCCCCCCCCCTCCCCTGTTATGTACCTTTTGTAACAGGTCTGGTCATTCGAGCGACTTTTGTTACCGCCGTAGGCACCAGGTACACAAGTCAAGACTGTCCCCTGTTCGCAGGAGTGTACCTACTGTTTCTTCTAATCTGTCGCATGACCTTTCCAGAGTAGAACCTCCAGGTAGACTCAGTTATTGCCATATCCATGGTCATTGTAAACACTCGACTGATCAATGTTTCAAGGTTTTGAAACTTAGGGATGAGACTTCTCACTAGCCTCGTCAATCCCATTTTCCCCAGAGCGTGTTTCACAACCCAAAGAGCTGACCAGCAATGTTCGGTCTCAAATAATTCCCTTTGTGGCTGTTGAGTCTTCTCAATTACTTACCTTTCAATTTCTTACTAGGGATACGCCTCTATCTGTCACTGTAGATACTGGTGCAGAATGTAGTCTCTTAGGTAGAAAGACTTACTTTGCTCTACGCGAATAGTATAATCTCCCTTTATCTCCCTTTTGTAATAATTTGCATTCTGTGCAAGGTTCTCCCTTGCTTGTTCTTGGATCTGTTTGTCTTCCCTTACAGTTTCCCTCGCATGCTACAGTCTTCAATGTCACTTTTGCTGTTGTCTCTGGCATTGCCCTTAATTGTAATTGTCTCTTGGGTATTGATGCTCTTACAGCTCATAGCATAGATATTTCTCCTAGTCGCCGTGTAGTGACTTTCTGCAATTTTGATATCTCTGCATCGGATAGGCCAGTTTCTGTTTGTGATTCTCCTGTGCTTGATCAGTCCGCACATGTGCCTGTCCCAACTTCTAAGCGCTCTACTCCTGTTACTCATTGTGCTGCTGTTGTTGTCGGAGAGCATCTTATTGAACCTTCAAGTTCTGTTCGAGTTCCGGTGCGCGTCTCAGGTGCCCCGATAGGGTCTGACGTTCTCTCTTTGCCTGACTCTATTCGTATTCGTCGGCTTGCCCTAGAAGGAACTCTCTCCACTATTCGCGAGGATTATGTTACCACAGCGATGGTAACCAATGTCACGGGTGCTCCTATTCCTCTCTCTCCTGGCAGTCACTTAGGCTCCTTTGAGGTGGTACACGTTACTGCTTTCCAGGATTCGCCTATTATAGCAGCTTCTGTTCTACAGTCTCCTCCAACACGTGACCCTGCTCATTTAGCTTCTGAGCTTGCCACATTTGTAGGCGAGATTGATTTTCCTGAAGAGACGCCTCGTCTTCTTGACCTGCTAGTTTCCTACCGTCAGTCTTTGACTTTACCAGGTGGTCCGTTAGGGGTTACGGACCGTGTGGTTCATATAATTGATCTTCAGCCAGGCACTCGTCCTGTTTACGTCCCCTCTTACAGGCTACCTCACTCTCGTCGGCTTATAGCCCAGTCCTTGGTTGACGATTTATTGAGTGAAGGTGTTGTACAGGAGTCCCACTCAGAGTGGAACTCGCCTCTTCTCCTGGTGCCTAAGAAAGATGGATCTTTTCGTCCTGTTGTTGATTACAGGAAAGTCAAAGAGGTCACTCTTCCAGACCATTATCCTCTACCTATCTTAAGCGAGCTTCAGTCCATTGGCACTGGTAATACGGTGTTCACCACCTTAGATTTAAAAGCAGGTTTTTGGCAGATACCCCTGGAGGAGAAGTCTCGTAAGATCACGGCCTTCTCGACTCCCAGTGGGCACTATGAATGGCTTCGTTGCCCCATGGGTTTGCGGAATGCTCCTTTGACTTACCAGCGTTTAGTTAACTCCATTTTCATGGCTTAGTTGGGAATAGACTTTTTGTTTACCAGGATGATTTGATTCTAGTTTCCAAAGATGTGGAAAGCCACTTTTCTAAGTTGTCCATGGTCTTGCAACGTTTTGCTGAAGCTGGGTTGAAACTCAACTCACCCAAGTGTTCCTTTTTCAAAGCTAGTATCCAGTTCCTAGGTAATGTTGTAGACAAGCATGGTATCCATACCACAGGTGAAAATATCAAGGCATTCAAGGACTTCCCTATACCGAAGTCGGTTGAAAATGTACGTTCCTTCCTTGGACTTGCAGGATACGATTGTACATTCATTAAAGACTTTGCTTCAATTGCTTCCCCTCTCACTCGCCTTCTCAAGAAGGACTCTTCCCTCTAGTGGCGTGATGTCCATCAGACAAGTTTTGATTCCTTGAAGCTTGCTCCTACTGAAGCACCTGTGTTGGCTTTCCCTGATTATAGTATCCCCTTTACTATTTGTACAGATGCTTCTGGTACAGGTATTGGAGCTGTACTCATGCAACAAGTAGATGGATGTAGACCTCATGTTATTGCATATGCTAGTCGCATTCTTAATAAGCCTGAGTCCCGTTACTCTGTTACTCATTTAGAGGCCCTGGCAGTGGTGTGGGCTTTAAAGCACTTCCGTGATATCATTTTTGGATATCCTATTACAGTCTACACGGACCACACTGCTGTCACTCAGCTTTTTAAGGGAAAGGATCTGTCAGGCCATAGCTCAGAAGCTAAATGAGCAGGGTCACGTGTTGGAGGAGACTGTAGAACAGAAGCTGCTATAAAAGGCGAATCCTGGAAAGCAGTAACGTGTACCACCTCAAAGGAGCCTAAGTGACTGCCAGAAGAGAGAGGAATAGGAACACCCGTGACATTGGTTACCATCGCTGTGGTAACATAATCCTCGCGAATAGTGGAGAGAGTTCCTTCTAGGGCAAGCCGACGAATACAAATAGAGTCAGGCAAAGAGAGAACGCCAGACCCTATCGGGGCACCTGAGACTCGCACCGGAACTCGAACAGAACTTGAAGGTTCAATAAGATGCTCTCCGACAACATCTGAGCTATGTTTCTTAGAGCTTACAGGATATGTAGCCTGGAATTTTTGGATGATGAGCTGAGGAAGATATATAACATAGCTTCTGAATTAAAATATCCAAAGCACTTAGTAGACACATCTCATAAAATGGCTTACAAAACTTTCCATAACACCTCACACGTAAGAAAAGTATTTGACAAAAAGAACCTTTTGGTTCTTCCTTACAGTGAGAAATTAGTTGGTCTGCCTAATATTCTCAAACAATTCAAACATCAACTTAGTTTTCAAAAATAGTAATACTATAAAAAGTAAGCTCATTAAAAATTCACCTGAAGTAAATGAGGGTTGTGTTTACTCTATTCCATGCCTTAAATGTAACAAATTTTATATCGGCCAAACTGGTAAAGACTTAAAAACTAGGATAAATCAGCACAAAAATAGTGTAAGGAGTGGGCAAAGTTCCAGTGGCCTTTTTGTCCATGTAAGAGACCACAATCATCCTATTGACTGGGATAATTCTAATGTAATAATTTCTTGTAGATCCTTATTAGAAAGAAACATTATTGAATCCAGTCATATTAAACAAACCTTTGACCATAATATCAATTTAAGTTTAGGATTATTTAAGCTTGATGATTTTGTTATTAATACAATTGTAAGAACTTCTCCAAGTGCTACTAAGCCAGGGTGACGTAACGTCATGGACCAAACGTCCGTATATGTAAACATCGGCTCTACCTGATTGTGAAGCATCTTGTGTGTCCTTCCCATGTTCCTAGCTTGTCTTCTACTTTATGTATATATATCCACCTTTGTCTCTGTAACTGTGTATTCCTTGATAATGTCTTAAATAGACGAAAACGTTTGGACTAAGCTTCTTATTTCCCAGTGTTTTTTTCTTGCATATTATTTTCACGTGTGCCTTGTGAATTACTGCAATATATATATATATATATATATATATATATATATATATATATGTATATATATACATGTATATATATTTGTATATATATATGTATATATATATACATATATATATATATATATACATACATATATACATGTGTGTGCGTGCGTGTGTGTGTGTGTGTGTGTGTGTGTGTGTGTGTGTGTGTGTGTGTGTGTGTGTGTGTGTGTGTGTGTGTGTATGTATATATATATGTATATATATATATATATATATATATACATATATATATATATATATATATATATATATATACTGTACATATATATATAAACATACATATATACATGTGTGTGTGTGTGTGTGTGTGTGTGTGTGTGTGTGTGTGTGTGTGTGTGTGTGTGTGTGTGTGTGTGTGTGTGTGTGTGTGTGTGTGTGTGTGTGTGTGTGTGTGTGTGTGTGTGTGCGTGCGTGCGTGCGTGTGTGTGAAGGTATTCGAAAGAAATCAGGGTAAAGAACTTACACTGGAATTCACATATCTGCATCCAATGTTATCACCTAAGCCATATGTGTTTGGACATATAGGGTCGAAGGCAGGATAACTATAGGATAAAAAGATATGCTAGACACGCAACAGCGTTATTGTATAATAAATCGTGGTCTATAATAAACGTCTTTGTTTGTATGATGGAAGCAAGGTCAATACAAGAAGTCAATTCACCTCATAAAGAACATTAACGATGTACCGGTATGAGTAGGCGCACAAGTTGAGTCTTGGTGATAAGACATGATAGTCATATAATCCGAGTTTTCTTTTTTAGGTGAACAGAACTGTTCTTGTTCTCACTTTGTGTGGTAAAGTCAACAAAGAGATAAACGTTTTTGACAGATGCACACAAACATTCCTTTGGGCTCTTTGCTACCCAGGGAGAGCCACGGCTGCCACAATTAGATTAAGATTCTTTAAAGAAGTTTGTCAAAAGACAATTCTATTCGGCTAGTAAATCAACTACACCCGATCAGTACTTATGCCCCTCTTGTTCAAAGGTCGTCTCTAAGCTGAATAAATTGTGATGATAGAAAAAATAAATATTCATAGTTTGATTGAAGGGGTTTTGAGCTCTTTCCTATTAGCACGTACTTACATCTTGCCAGCCTGCAAAACACTGGCAGCACGATGATATGAATACAAAATATCTGGGGTAGACGGGGACGAAAAAGACGGTAGTTTCCCTCTATAACTTTATGCTCTAGTCCACTGAAGCCGTAGTAGTTTAACAACAACAACAACAACAACAACAACAACAACAACAACAACAACAACAACAACAACAACAACACCAACAACAACAACAACAACAACATCATCATCATCAACAACAACAACAACAACAACAACAACAACAACAACAACACCAATTCTACAATGCTGGGACATACCTTTCTAAAGGGTCATTTACACGGTCAAACAGTTTGCCAAACCCGTTTTTCAAACCGTTTGACCGTATAAATGGTACTTAAGCCATACCGTGCTGAGTGGCACTTTCCTTTAAATTCGGTCTGTTGTCAGGCTATTCCATTCATCTCCATAGCAACTATGTCACAATACACCTTTCCCCAAGGCTTGTTTCACACGTATCGACTTTTCGCCGAGTGCCGTCCACGACACAATGTCGTGCTCTCTATGGACGCTTTCATACGTCACGACCACGTGTGAAAGGGTTCATAGACAGCCATGGTTATTTGAGAGAACGATGTCATGTCGCGGATGGCGCGAAGCAAAAAGTTGATGCGTGTGAAAGGAGGTTAACAGATTGTACATACGTTTTCATTCTGACTGGTGTTAGTCTATTCTATTCATCTCTACCATTCCCTTCCATACCTGGTGGTCTTTTGTCATTTGCTCTGGCTGTCCCCAGGCTATTCTATTCATCTCCATGACATCCCTTTGCTTTGGCAAAATCTAAGAACATAAGAATGGAGGAGACAGCAAGAGACCATAAGGCATACACTAGGCAGTTCCATATCCCTTACCACCTGTCATTCCTATACATAAATTCATCTCATCTTTTCTTAAAACAAACAATAGTTTCAGCGTTCACTAAATGATTACTAACCCTTTCCATTCGTTAACAATTCTGTTGGTAAACCAGTTCTTGCTTATTTCCTTCTTGAACCTAAAATCATCCAGTTAAATATGTTCAATTGAAATGTGGACACTGACCTGAAGAATGTTCTGTTCGGGCGAGACCCCAGACAGTGGACCTCTGTACTGAAAAGAGTTGTTAATAATTCACAAAAGAAAAAGAAAATGAAAAATGAAATGAAAAAGTAAAATCATGCCCAGACGCTGAGTTCCATCCTCCCGTTTTCTTTAGCACGTGTGAAGTATTGCACATCCCATTTTCTTTATTGCTGACTGCAGATGTTGCAGAAATTGCAGCCGACGCCCTCACGCCAACTGTTCTTTTTTTTCTTTTACTTAAAAACATTATCCAACACGTCTATTTTAGCATAATCCGACAATTAATTATTTTCTATATAAGCTACATATCCTTATAAATCTACCTTAGATTCTTTACATAGACACCATAATGTTAATACCGTCTAGTTTTGTGGCAGACAATTCATTCAGTTTTCAGAGGTAGGGGTAGAAAAGACCTGCATTGACACAGTGGCTTTGTTCCCCTGAAATATGGATAAATCCAGTGTTGAGAAGGGATTCCTATATGATTAAAATCGTCTGGTAGAGTCAGAATAATTCCTACAAAAGCTACCACTGTCCTAAAATGACAGACCAACACACTCAGTATCACATTACATTCCGTTTTAAATATCACCATGCGATTCTATTCCAAATATACAGGAATCAATGTATACGTATATTAACAGCTTCCCAAGCGCATATCCTTCTATTTCTCCTATTATCAGGTGATTTTATTTACGTCCACGCAACGCGTTCGACAGCGAAGGTTCTGGGTTCTTCAGGGTCTTCGGGCTAACGAAACTATCAATGTTTTCAAAGATGTCTATGACCATGATTGAAAGGGTTCTCAACTCCTCTCTTTTATATACCCAATAATTACGTATTACTCTTCTTCAACCTCGCGGAGGCCATTTTAAAACACTAAAATCGCTAAGCATCCACTAACTACCACTAGCTAAACTAACCTAACCTAATCTACCTTACCCTACCCTAAACTGACCTACCTAGTTTCTGTTCATGGCTCCTCTTAAGAAGCTCTCTACCACCTTAGGGTGGTTCCAGATCTTTGTTCAAATATCTGAGACGCAGGGGGAGGGGGGAGAGATGGATGGAGGGAATATTGCAGTTCCTCACACCAACCTATTTCCTCCATTTTGGTTGGCGCTTGAACGTTACTTGCAGGAAAAGACTGTTCAAGATGGGCTGCACGCGGTCTATGAGAGGTCATCAACAAGGTCTGGGCTCAATGCCTGCACGAAAAAATATGCGGGTAAGAAAATACACACAAATGCACACGCATGCACTATGTATACACAAGCACACAACCAGATACACACACGCGCGCTCGCGCGCGCAAGTACATTGGTATACAACAGACAATATGGTTTCCAGATGCATTTTAAGATTACAATACACTGTATATGGAGAAAAAAATTTATAAAGAATTTTTCCAAATATACGAATATATTTTCCTCCCCAGCATAGGCTACTTGGTCTAATAGGCGACGATAGCCTTGCTTTCTTTCTCTCTTTGCAGAAGACACGCGGCCTCAAAGCCTCCGGCAACAGCTGTTGGGTTGACCCATAAATCATTCGGAGAAGAAACTTTGCACTGTTAGCCCGTAAATCATCCAGAGAAGAAACTTTCTAGTGTCGGCTCTATTTTGTAAATGATGGGCAGTGTACGACATTATAATATGTCTTTCGTGTACTTTCTCCATTTGGTACCTAGGGTATCTTTTTCCTGGCTGAATCTATGTTAACATATGATTGCTGGCTGATGACCTGAATGGATCGGATTAGGGTGGTACTTTAATATCTAGGGTGTGCTTTCTTTTCTAGGGTTATATCTGATAGTGTTTGGCTTACGGTGAAAAAAAAATACGATGCATCAAAAAGATAGATTCTTTCACAATTCACTCTAATAACAAGTTCCATACATTCTGAGACGAAGATGGGCAGGCCATGTCACACGAATGGGAGAAGAAAGAATGGTGAAGGCGATCACACGATGAAGACTTAAGATGAAGAGTCCTCCAGCAAGGCTCAGGAAAGGATGGCTTGACATTGTAAGAGAGAAATTGATAATATTAAAAGTGGATGACTCAGGCGAATGGTGGACTCTGAAGCCTAGCGAAGACGGCTACAGATCACCTGGGTCCAGAGAGAGCAGAGTAAGTTCTTGATTTAGGCTGGAATTGTTTGGGCTTACAAATAGTTTTATGTCCAATGATTCGAACACAAACACAGACAAACAAGCACGCACACAAACGCATATATGAGCTCTGAGCTCTCTTCCGGGAGGGAAATAGCTGTCAACACGTGACCCAAGACCATGGTGAATCTCTCTCTCTATATATATATATATATATCTCTCACACACACACACACACACACACACACACACACACACACACACACAAACACACACACACACACACACACACACACACACACACACACACACACACACACACACACACACACACACACACACACACACACACTCACACACACACACACTCACACACACACACACACACACACACACACACACACACACACACACACACACACACACACACACACACACACACACACACACACACACACACACACACACACATATATATATATATACATATATATATATATATATGCAAAGAAATCACAAAACACACGTGACAAACTATTTTTGCAGAAACCACCGGGAAATTGAAAAAACAGATACCGAACGTTTTCGTCTATTTAGACATTTTCAAAGGTACAAAAAAGCAATACAGAAAGAAACAATAAATACATAAGAAGACAAGGATACTCGGAGAGGTCCCATGTTACATTTTATCACACACAATTTTGTCAATAATAAAATTGTCCAATTTAAATAAACCCAAACTCAAGTTCATGTTATTTCCAAAATTTCTTTTTATAAAACAAGATTCAATAATATTTCTTTCTATAATATTATTACAAGAAGTAATTATTTTAGAATTTCCCCAGTCAATATTATGACCATAATCCCTTTGGTGGACAAATAATCCACTGGACACTTGCCCCGTTCTAATACTATATTTATGTTGGCCTATTCTTTTTTCTAAGCCTTTTCCTGTTTGGCCTATATAAATAAAATCACAATTTTTACATGGTATATTATAAATACATCCTTCTTTACTTCTTGGGGAATTTTTAATTAACAGACTCTTAATGTTGTTATTATTTTTGAATACTATCTGGATACCAAATTTTTTCAAAAATGCTAGGAAGATGGATTAAATTTTCGTGGTACGGAATTGTTAGCATATTTTTACAATTAAATGGTTTGACCTGCGACGTATTAAGAAAACATTTCCTAGCTTTGTTTTTTGTTTGATCAATAAGATGTTTTGGATATTTCAAATTTTCTCCAATGTCATAAATGAATTGTATTTCTTGATCCAAGAACTCAGGGGAACAAATTCTATAAGCTCTCAGGAACATAGAAGAAAAAACTGACAGCTTGGATTTTTGACTGTGATACGAGTAAAAATGAATGTACGAGAGGACATTGGTCGGCTTCCTGTAAACGTCAAATTTAAAGTATCTTCCACATCGGTAAATATTCACATCTAAAAATGGTAACATATTATTTTCTTCAACCTCTACTGTGAATTTAATGGAATGTACCAAATTATTTAAATCTGACAAAAAAGTATCCAAATATTGATCATTAGGCCAAATGCATAATATGTCGTCAACATACCTGTACCAAACTGCATTAATTGGAAGAATGTTTGGTAATAACTCTCTTTCAAAAAACTCCATATACAAATTGCTAAGAATTGGAGACAGACAGTTCCCCATGGCCATACCAAATGTTTGAGTATAGAAGTTTCCATTAAATTCAAACTTAGAGTCTATTACACATAATTTGATTAAACTAATAATAGTATGAGCAGGGAGTGTAAAGTCATGTTTCTTTAATTCTTTTTCTAGAAATCCTAACAAATCTAAAACCGGGACTCGGGTGAATAGACTTTTAATATCGAAACTAACCAACTTAAAATCAAATGTGATATTATGTCCAAGCAGCTTTTCGGTTAAGTCAACATTATCTTTGATATGAGAGTGGGAAATTGTCCCAACAAGAGGACTAAGAAGAGACACTAACCATTTTGACAACTTATATGTGCAAGACCCAATAGAACAAGTAATGGGCCTAACTGGATTATTAACTTTATGAGTTTTAATTAGACCATACATATATGGAAGTGACGGAGATATAGTAACACATTTTTTTATCAGTTCGTCGTTACCTTTTAAAATTGTTTTAAGCTTCTTATTAAATTCACTATTAACATTTTCTAGAGGGTTCTTGCTCAATTTAACATATGTCTCTTCATCACTTAGTAATATTTCCATTTTTTCTAAGTAATCCTTTTTGTTCATGATGACTAAGCAATTACTTTTATCCGCCTTTGTGATGTGTAAATCTTTATCCTTCTTTAGATTATTAAAAGTAGTGAAGAAACGTTTAGGAACACTTGGAGGGCATGGCGTGGATAAAGCATGGTACACAAAACCCTTACAAATATTAATATCTTGATTTGAAACATCACTATATTTTTCCAAATTGCAAAAACTCTTAGCAATATCTACATAGTTCACCTGCTGATTATTGGCAACGAATTTCAAACCATATCCTAGAGCACATTTCGCGTCGTCACTCAAAGGTTTGTCCGATAAATTAAGAACAAAATTAGGGTTGGCGTCCTTATTCCAACCACTATTATTTATCAAATGTTTCAACTTCTTTTTAAGTTTAACATCTACTTTATGGCAAACGAACCTTAATTTAGCATATATGTAATCTAATAATTTCACTTTCCACTGGTTTGGAATAGAATTTTGAAAAACGCCTTTCTTTTCTTTTGTGATATAAAATGATTCCTTCACTTCAATCTTCATAATATCTATATGCTTTTGCAAAATAATCCTTTCAAAATCCTCAAAAGGTTTTTGGCGTAGACTCAACAATCGATTGTTGAGAATAGATTTGGGCATAACTTGTTCGTCTAAACAATTCTTCAGAAATTTAAGGCGAAGCTTCAATTTATGGGACTTGATCAGAGAAGAGCACAATGAAGAAACAATAGGTGTAAGTCCAGGAGAGTATGAAGAAAATTCTCGGAGATGGCGCGTGGTATCCATTATGCAAAGAAATCACAAAACACACGTGACAAACTATTTTTGCAGAAACCACCGGGAAATTGAAAAAACAGATACCGAACGTTTTCGTCTATTTAGACATTTTCAAAGGTACAAAAAAGCAATACAGAAAGAAACAATAAATACATAAGAAGACAAGGATACTCGGAGAGGTCCCATGTTACATTTTATCACACACAATTTTGTCAATAATAAAATTGTCCAATTTAAATAAACCCAAACTCAAGTTCATGTTATTTCCAAAATTTCTTTTTATAAAACAAGATTCAATAATATTTCTTTCTATAATATTATTACAAGAAGTAATTATTTTAGAATTTCCCCAGTCAATATTATGACCATAATCCCTTTGGTGGACAAATAATCCACTGGACACTTGCCCCGTTCTAATACTATATTTATGTTGGCCTATTCTTTTTTCTAAGCCTTTTCCTGTTTGGCCTATATAAATAAAATCACAATTTTTACATGGTATATTATAAATACATCCTTCTTTACTTCTTGGGGAATTTTTGATTAACAGACTCTTAATGTTGTTATTATTTTTGAATACTATCTGGATACCAAATTTTTCAAAAATGCTAGGAAGATGGATTAAATTTTCGTGGTACGGAATTGTTAGCATATTTTTACAATTAAATGGTTTGACCTGCGACGTATTAAGAAAACATTTCCTAGCTTTGTTTTTTGTTTGATCAATAAGATGTTTTGGATATTTCAAATTTTCTCCAATGTCATAAATGAATTGTATTTCTTGATCCAAGAACTCAGGGGAACAAATTCTATAAGCTCTCAGGAACATAGAAGAAAAAACTGACAGCTTGGATTTTTGACTGTGATACGAGTAAAAATGAATGTACGAGAGGACATTGGTCGGCTTCCTGTAAACGTCAAATTTAAAGTATCTTCCACATCGGTAAATATTCACATCTAAAAATGGTAACATATTATTTTCTTCAACCTCTACTGTGAATTTAATGGAATGTACCAAATTATTTAAATCTGACAAAAAAGTATCCAAATATTGATCATTAGGCCAAATGCATAATATGTCGTCAACATACCTGTACCAAACTGCATTAATTGGAAGAATGTTTGGTAATAACTCTCTTTCAAAAAACTCCATATACAAATTGCTAAGAATTGGAGACAGACAGTTCCCCATGGCCATACCAAATGTTTGAGTATAGAAGTTTCCATTAAATTCAAACTTAGAGTCTATTACACATAATTTGATTAAACTAATAATAGTATGAGCAGGGAGTGTAAAGTCATGTTTCTTTAATTCTTTTTCTAGAAATCCTAACAAATCTAAAACCGGGACTCGGGTGAATAGACTTTTAATATCGAAACTAACCAACTTAAAATCAAATGTGATATTATGTCCAAGCAGCTTTTCGGTTAAGTCAACATTATCTTTGATATGAGAGTGGGAAATTGTCCCAACAAGAGGACTAAGAAGAGACATTAAGAGTCTGTTAATTAAAAATTCCCCAAGAAGTAAAGAAGGATGTATTTATAATATACCATGTAAAAAATGTGATTCTATTTATATAGGCCAAACAGGAAAAGGCTTAGAAAATAAGAATAGGCCAACATAAATATAGTATTAGAACAGGGCAAGTGACCAGTTGATTATTTGTCCACCAAGGGGATTATGGTCATAATTTTGACTGGTGAAATTCGAAAATAATTACTTCTTGTAATAATATTATAGGAAGAAATATTATTGAATCTTGTTTTATAAAAAGAAATTTTGAAAATAACTTGAACTTGAGTTTGGGTTTATTTAAATTGGACAATTTTATTATTGACAAAATTGTGTTTGATAAAATGTAACATGGGACCTCTCCGAGTATCCTTGTCTTCTTATGTATTTATTGTTTCTTTCTGTATTGCTTTTTTGTACCTTTGAAAATGTCTAAATAGACGAAAACGTTCGGTATCTGTTTTTTCAATTTCCCGGTGGTTTCTGCAAAAATAGTTTGTCACGTGTGTTTTGTGATTTCTTTGCATAATGGATACCACGCGCCATCTCCGAGAATTTTCTTCATACTCTCCTGGACTTACACCTATTGTTTCTTCATTGTGCTCTTCTCTGATCAAGTCCCATAAATTGAAGCTTCGCCTTAAATTTCTGAAGAATTGTTTAGACGAACAAGTTATGCCCAAATCTATTCTCAACAATCGATTGTTGAGTCTACGCCAAAAACCTTTTGAGGATTTTGAAAGGATTATTTTGCAAAAGCATATAGATATTATGAAGATTGAAGTGAAGGAATCATTTTATATCACAAAAGAAAAGAAAGGCGTTTTTCAAAATTCTATTCCAAACCAGTGGAAAGTGAAATTATTAGATTACATATATGCTAAATTAAGGTTCGTTTGCCATAAAGTAGATGTTAAACTTAAAAAGAAGTTGAAACATTTGATAAATAATAGTGGTTGGAATAAGGACGCCAACCCTAATTTTGTTCTTAATTTATCGGACAAACCTTTGAGTGACGACGCGAAATGTGCTCTAGGATATGGTTTGAAATTCGTTGCCAATAATCAGCAGGTGAACTATGTAGATATTGCTAAGAGTTTTTGCAATTTGGAAAAATATAGTGATGTTTCAAATCAAGATATTAATATTTGTAAGGGTTTTGTGTACCATGCTTTATCCACGCCATGCCCTCCAAGTGTTCCTAAACGTTTCTTCACTACTTTTAATAATCTAAAGAAGGATAAAGATTTACACATCACAAAGGCGGATAAAAGTAATTGCTTAGTCATCATGAACAAAAAGGATTACTTAGAAAAAATGGAAATATTACTAAGTGATGAAGAGACATATGTTAAATTGAGCAAGAAACCTCTAGAAAATGTTAATAGTGAATTTAATAAGAAGCTTAAAACAATTTTAAAAGGTAACGACGAACTGATAAAAAAATGTGTTACTATATCTCCGTCACTTCCATATATGTATGGTCTAATTAAAACTCATAAAGTTAATAATCCAGTTAGGCCCATTACTTGTTCTATTGGGTCTTGCACATATAAGTTGTCAAAATGGTTAGTGTCTCTTCTTAGTCCTCTTGTTGGGACAATTTCCCACTCTCATATCAAAGATAATGTTGACTTAACCGAAAAGCTGCTTGGACATAATATCACATTTGATTTTAAGTTGGTTAGTTTCGATATTAAAAGTCTATTCACCCGAGTCCCGGTTTTAGATTTGTTAGGATTTCTAGAAAAAGAATTAAAGAAACATGACTTTACACTCCCTGCTCATACTATTATTAGTTTAATCAAATTATGTGTAATAGACTCTAAGTTTGAATTTAATGGAAACTTCTATACTCAAACATTTGGTATGGCCATGGGGAACTGTCTGTCTCCAATTCTTAGCAATTTGTATATGGAGTTTTTTGAAAGAGAGTTATTACCAAACATTCTTCCAATTAATGCAGTTTGGTACAGGTATGTTGACGACATATTATGCATTTGGCCTAATGATCAATATTTGGATACTTTTTTGTCAGATTTAAATAATTTGGTACATTCCATTAAATTCACAGTAGAGGTTGAAGAAAATAATATGTTACCATTTTTAGATGTGAATATTTACCGATGTGGAAGATACTTTAAATTTGACGTTTACAGGAAGCCGACCAATGTCCTCTCGTACATTCATTTTTACTCGTATCACAGTCAAAAATCCAAGCTGTCAGTTTTTTCTTCTATGTTCCTGAGAGCTTATAGAATTTGTTCCCCTGAGTTCTTGGATCAAGAAATACAATTCATTTATGACATTGGAGAAAATTTGAAATATCCAAAACATCTTATTGATCAAACAAAAAACAAAGCTAGGAAATGTTTTCTTAATACGTCGCAGGTCAAACCATTTAATTGTAAAAATATGCTAACAATTCCGTACCACGAAAATTTAATCCATCTTCCTAGCATTTTTGAAAAAAATGGTATACAGATAGTATTCAAAAATAATAACAACATTAAGAGTCTGTTAATCAAAAATTCCCCAAGAAGTAAAGAAGGATGTATTTATAATATACCATGTAAAAATTGTGATTTTATTTATATAGGCCAAACAGGAAAAGGCTTAGAAAAAAGAATAGGCCAACATAAATATAGTATTAGAACGGGGCAAGTGTCCAGTGGATTATTTGTCCACCAAAGGGATTATGGTCATAATATTGACTGGGGAAATTCTAAAATAATTACTTCTTGTAATAATATTATAGAAAGAAATATTATTGAATCTTGTTTTATAAAAAGAAATTTTGGAAATAACATGAACTTCAGTTTGGGTTTATTTAAATTGGACAATTTTATTATTGACAAAATTGTGTGTGATAAAATGTAACATGGGACCTCTCCGAGTATCCTTGTCTTCTTATGTATTTATTGTTTCTTTCTGTATTGCTTTTTTGTACCTTTGAAAATGTCTAAATAGACGAAAACGTTCGGTATCTGTTTTTTTCAATTTCCCGGTGGTTTCTGCAAAAATATATACATATGTATATATATATCTATATATATATATATATACTGTTTATATGTGTGTGTGTATATATATATATATATATATATATATATATATATATATATATATATATATATATATGCAGTTATAGATATATAAAGATATACAAAAAACTACCACCATCTAAAGGAAAAAAATCTGTCAGCCTATCTATAACATTAGTATAAAAAGTCCTTTGTAGAACCAAGTAGAACACACTGACGGCATATAGGGATTATGTTTTTATAATGCTAGAATTTCCTTTTAACCAATACGTATATCTTCCATTAGTCTCTCGTGTACCGCAAACAACCATATATAGCGACGCACTCTAGCTATCTAGAATTCATAGTTCTAATGAGAAACGCAAACTAAAGAAGGGACTTTATGAAACATACATACATACATATACCAAGGCTTTTTCCCCCTTTCAAGGGAGGTAGCCAAAAAGGGAAAGGCATAAAAACACTCCCACCCATTTCATCCCTAAATACACTCCACACCCC
>NC_134783.1:78655368-78660368 GCF_046742065.1 Oratosquilla oratoria
ACCAGTAGCCTAGGGTTTGGGTTTTTTAATGTGGGTGGATGTACGAGTAGTACAGATGAGATTAAAAGGGAAGAGATAGGCAGTATGTTTGTGAGAAGAAAGATGGATGTGTTGGCTTTGAGTGAAACTAAGTTTAGAGGGAAGGGCGAGAGGGAGTTTGGGAGTGTAGTTGGGAGGTTCTCAGGAGTGAAGAGAGGACGAGGGAGAGAAGGGGTGGTTATACTAGTAAGTGAAAAGATAGGTAAACGTGTAATGGAATGGAAGAAGGTTTCGTGGGAAAGATGGGGATTTTGCAAGTGCATATGGGCCTGGTAGTGAGAAGAGTGTAGAGAAAAGGAGGCTTTTTGGATAGATTTAAATGAGTGCATAGAGGGATTAGGGAGAAACGTCAATGTAGTAGTATTGGGAGACTTTAGTGTTAGGGTAGGAAATGAACCAATAAACGGAGTGGATGGAAAATGTAGAGTTCCAGGAAAGAATCGTAGTGAAGAATTGATGGTGGAGATGTGTTTAGAAAGAGAGTTGATGATAGCAAATACAGTGTTTAGGAAGAAAGTCAAGCATAAGTACACATGAGAGAGGGTGGTAGATGGAAGGGTGGTAGATAGAGCGTTAATGGTCTATGTAGTGGTAGATAGGAGTATAATAGGAAGAGTTAAGGGTGTACATGTTCTAAGGTTAGAGAGTGGGGGAATATCAGATCATTTTCTCGTGGAAGGTAAGTTGAGAGTGGAGGATAGATGGAGAAAGATTAAAAGGACAATAGGTAGGGAGTTGCTTTCAGTGAACTGCTTAAATGAGAAAGAAAAGGAGAATGAGTACAAGAATAAGCTGAGAGAGGAGTGGGAGGGGGTGAAATGAAGGATAGAACAGAACTAGGAGTGGAGGAGGAATGGGGATATATATATATATATATATATATATATATATATATATATATATATATATATATATATATACTATATATACATTTATATGTATATATATAATATATACATTATACACACACACACACACACACATATATATATATATATATGTATATATGTATGTATGTATGTACTGTATATATATATATGTTATCAACCTCTACGATGTCCAGCATGTCCAGCGTGCTCACGTGCGCACACACGGATATGAAGCGAGAAATACTCTACATCTCTTAAGATAACTCTTGAGGGACTCTTCATTGTCCGCGAGATCTCAAGCAAAGGCACCAGACTTTTCAGCCAGCGCCCAGAATACGTACTCGGACAATGGAAGCCGAGGAAAGGGGCCTGACACTTGCGTCGGACAAAGGAACCTCGCGCCTTTAGTCTTCAATATGGGCGGTGCCTGTGATCGTCGCTCAGACCGTCTCGACGAACATTTTTCTTATATTATTCCACATGTCAGAATGGTAACCTTTGCCAATATGTATGTAAAATCTGGAAACCCCCCGAGATTACTTCGGGGGGGTTAATTGCATATCGATACTAGAGAGAATACTGGATCATTAAAGTAAAGACAACTCTCCTCGTTTTTCTCACCGGTACTTATTTACTTAATGTAGAGAAAAAATACAATTCTACCTTTTGGTGGCTGGCGAGGGATATACCCATTCTCAACACTACTCCGAAGTAACAGCTCTACGGCAGCGGCTGCGTTTCAACATTGCCATTTCCCATCTCACCGGTCTTTACTGTATTGATTCACTGCATCGTCTAGCACTACGAGGAAATCCCTCTTCGCTGAATTATTCAGCATCCTACTACGAAGCAACTGGTCTTCGCTGCATTGCTTCACTACATCCTACAGCACTACGAGGCACAGACTCCTCTCCCCTCTATCGCCAAGCATCCTACTACGAAGCACTGCTGCATTGCTTCGTTGACCCTCTTCGCGGCCTTCTACAGAATCCACGACTCCCGTCGCCTCCACGCCAACACCGAAACAAGTCGGATGATCTCCTACTCCACCATCGCATAAGTTGGAAGACCTCCCTTCTCCAGTATCGCATCTTTCTCCACACGTCACTGCACCAACAGCCAACGATCATGATCTACACGCCAACTATTGTCACGGCATCAGCAGCCAACCCCCCAACCCCCGCTACTCCACGTATCTAGCTTTGTAAGATCTTCACCTGCATTTATCTTATTCCATCTATTTGTATATGTTACAGTAAGAACACGTACCTAGGGATTACGCGTAATCCCTGAATGTTTCAGTGAATACGCGTAATCCCCGTTTCACTAACCTAACCTAACCTAACCTAACCTAACCTAACCTAACCTAACCTAACCTAACCTAACCTAAGGTTAGGTTAGGTTAGGTTAGGTTAGGTTAGGTTAGGTTAGGTTAGGTTAGGTTAGGTTAAGTTAGGTTAGGTTAGGTTAGGTTAGTAAAACGGGGATTACGCGTATTCACTGAAACATTCAGGGATTACGCGTAATCCCTAGGTACGTGTTCTTACTGTAACATATATACACATTTTTGCTACATATTTTTTCAATTCACCAGCCAAATACACTATACTAATTATTCCCCTTGTTTCCAACAGTGCATCTTACCACCGATTCGCCCCCACTGTATCACCTTTATCTACTAACACTACGACATCATCTTGGGTCAGTAGATATTTTTCCGTTCTCATTATTACCTAAGAGCAACATGGTCACTGCCTATTTTTTCTTATAGATTAGTTAATCAACGTGTCCAAACCCCTCTCTGACTTGACAGACAAACCCTGTACACAAAGCCGCTCTGCGCTTAGTTCAAATACACCAAACCTGTTCCTCCTTCTGCTAAACCCTGTTCTGAAAATTCACATGCTGCTTAACACAAAACCTTATCACCGTAGTCAAGGATGTGACAACAATACCCCTCCTTAACGGCAATAACATTCCTGTTCACAATTTCCTCTTGGAGGCTGAATCAAAGATAACACGAAGAAACGCCACAGACGACAAGACTAAAATAAGCATTCTAATATCCAAAATAGCTAAGAATAAGACATTAGCTGGTGATATCATTCAGTTTGATTCATTATAGGAAACCCACGAATATCAGGAATCCGTACAACAATTCAAAGATGCCTTTGCAAAATTTGAGCCTTTTGGAGCACTTTCCTCCCTATACTCTTTGGCAAAAACTTACAAACATAGTTAAAAATAAATAAATAAATAAACGGTCAAAATAGAATCAACGTTTAGAAGTGAACTCAGAGAAAGCCTCAAAAACTCAGAATGGGTCGCAGAAGATAAAATTTGATTGAAACACGTAGTCTCACTCATTGCATACTTTCGACTACTCTACCAAACATACCCCAGAGAGCTAGCACAATTTCATTCACACCACGTATCATACTAGGTGAATTCTCTAGAAAATTATCTGACACGGACCAAGTAATCACTTAGATACAGAGCCAGTCAGTACCCATCGCACCCACCCACACCCAGGTCGCACGGTCACCCTCACATAACACGAGATGAAGACATACATCACACGCACGATATTGCTCACGCCAACGTACTCCTTTAAGAACACAAATGTTGTGTACATACTACCACCAACCAGGACACCTAGTTAACATGTGTTACCACAGGTACCCGTCACAACCAAACAGACACTGGGATCATCACGGTACACATTTTCACACGAGTGATCGTTGCCGTGTGCTGCTAGAAAGGAGCAACATAGACAATTTTCCCCAGATCGCTCTCCTGCTTGACCTTCACGTAACATTTCTCCTGCAAGACTTTCACGTAACACATCTACTGCAAAGCATTCACGTAACACATCTCCTACAAGGCATCCACGTAATACATCTCTTTTGTGACTACAGAATTCAAACACTCAATCACACCAAGGAGAGCAACGCCATACCCATATATTAAATAATCAATTCTACAGGTACATACACTGGATATCCCAGACGTAGGTTCCCATACCTTAACTTCTAATGCTATGTCTAGCAACACCAACATGACAATCTTTCTCAGTTAACATCATGTTCGTACACATTTTTCACAGAATATGTACTAAAATAAAACGTGTCACTATTTTGGAACACCCAAACGTCATCCTTTGCAATTTAGATGTCATATAATTCCCTATCATTGGTAAATAATTCTCTCTAGACATTAGCTTCAAAGATGAGTGCCCATCCATTTCAACAACCACCTACGTAGCTGATGTTAACTTTCCTGTTGAACATTGATGATGTAACATGACATAATAATTTACCTTGCTCAAAATGGCATCATTTATGCAAATAATTTCCTCCCTGCATTGCCATAAGCAACTTTCCACAAAGTCAACCACATCAACGTGGCCGAGCAGGCAGAACATGATTTAACGTCAGTTAATTCTAGCCCTTTCCCATTCAAATTCACTCTGTTTTATCACACGAGGATGTATCAGCGGCTAACACAAATGGCACCGCCACCCAAACACCTTCAAATAACTCAAACTCATCTACTTTACTGACAGTTGTGGACTTGGGTTCCAAACGTAACAGACGCACTAACTCCGGACAAAGCACCAAGTAAATACCGTTGATCTTTCACCACCTAAGGACACCTTCTTGCCCCTCTTCGAGGATTTCAATACAAAATCCACTTCAGTCTCGGAATTGTTATCTACGTTTAAAAACAATCATGCAGTGCTTATCAGACCAAAGACGCTGTTTCCTCGTGAGAATACAAAGATACACATACGAGTTTTCAAGCACAAGATACCGATGTACTCTGTATGTCAGAAACTTACCGTGTCAATGGCATTTCCCTGCTTTCAGCCATCATCTTTACGTTAAAGAAAGGTCATAGTTGCATTTTAATTGCTAATGACATTAACGCACCCCTCCATCTCACAGTTGGCACAAACATTTGCGATTTCGAAATATACTCTTCACGCATTAAGGTCATGGGTGACAAATTCCTCACTTTCCAATTTTGTAATACAATTTCCGACGTGCCCACAGTACAGGAACCCATTGGTTAATCACATTTAGACCCCAT
>NC_134783.1:78667868-78670368 GCF_046742065.1 Oratosquilla oratoria
TGACTTATTAACGTCAAGCTTTAATATTTGATTCCTTATTTCATTCTGAGTAATATTTAATTTCTTCATTGGAGGAAATCTTTTGCCTCACTGCACTTTTTACTGTACCTGGTTTTTATATTTATTCTTCCCTGTTTTTTGTCTGGGCACATACTTATCCACTCTTTCATTATAGATTTCCTTCCAAATTGTCTATTTCTCTTCCACCTTTGTTTCTTCATTATTATTTTTTCCCAATTACTTCTTGAAGGAATTTTCAAGTTTCCCAAAATCTGTTTTGTTAAACATTAGTCTTCCTTTTCTGTGTTTTTCGTTAATTTCTATATTTGTTTCTTCATCTAATTCTAGTTCTAGTGGTATGTGATCATTCTTTCCAATTGGTGTCTTGTATTCCATTTTATCCACAATTTCGGGTTCTGATGTGAATGTCAAATCCAATTTTGAGGGTTCATCGGTATTTCTATATTTGGTATTTTCCTTGGCCCATTGCGTTAATGTGTAATCAACGGTCATTTCCAGTAATATGTTTCCCCAGTAATCTTTTCCACCTTTCACAGTCATTTCTTCCCAACATATTTTTTTTCGAGTTAAAATCACCCATAATTACCAGATTTCCTTCTCTATTTATCATTTCATTTAGTCTTTTTCTTGTGTCTTCCAGCATTTTAGTGTTCACTTTCATTCCATGCGTGAGTTTTAGGCGGGAAATAAGTCACTGCATACTTTCTATTTTCTATATCTCTATCCTCAACTCTTATCACAATCAACTCCACATTGTTTTTTCCTTCTGTGATTTTGGTCTCATTTAGGCCTTTCTTGGTTAGCAACATCACTCCTCCACCTTGCTTTGTTTCTCTATTTCTGAACCAACATTTATATAATCCTTGGCCTATACTATTTGGTGGTAATGATCCTTTCAATTTTGTCTCCACAATCCCCATTATATTTGGTTTTTCTTGTTTCAGATAGTCATTCAATTCATATATTCCTGATATCAATCTGACTATGTTGGTATATGTTATCTTTATTTTTTCTTTTCTTCCTTTTCTTATAGCTTCTGCATTTCCTTTTCCCTTGTGTACCATTTCCTCAGTCTTAAGTCCATCACTCTCTCTCTCTCTCAAAAAAAAAAAAAAAAAATCCTTTGTTTTCTGTTCCTTTCTCGTTCTTTTCCTTAGCTTGATCTTTAAGTGTTCTTTCTTTTTCTTTTTCCTCATCACTCGGTTCCTTTTTATCCATATTTTTTTTTTTTAGTTTTTACTTTTTGGTAGTTTTCCTACGTTTGTTAATATTTCTTCTGCTATCCTCTGCGAACTAATTTTTACTTTGAGAGGTCTATTCTTCTCTTCAGAATATTCCCCCATCCTGCAGATTTCTTCTATTCCCTTTTCAAGTCCTTGTCCCTTCTCCTGTATTTGTTTTAGTATATCTGTCACTATATTCTTCTCCTCTTTTTCCCTTTGGAACCTTATTAGTCCATGTTTCTCTTTGATACCATAAATTACAATACTTTTTTTTTTTTTTGTCTATTGTGTACCCAATCTCTTTTTTTCTTTAGTACTTCTATCACCATGTCCTTTGTACTTTCATTCATTTGTTCGGTAACTATATCTTTATATAGTATTTTTTGGTTTACTTTGTCTTCTTTCATTTAGTATTTAAATTCCATCATGTTTGATTTTTTCTTTATATTTTCACCAACTTTGTCTGCCTCTATTAGCATCTTCTCATTAACTTCCCTCAACAAAGTTTCATTTATATTTGTGTCTTCACTTTTCATCTTTTCATTATAATTTTTTACTTTAGACAGTTCCTTTTTCATTTCTTCCATTTCCCTGATTAATAGTATATTTTCACTCCCTTCTTTGTACTCGTATAATTAGTTATGTTCCCTTTCCCATTCAACAATAGCCCTTTCCATTTCAAATATTTCTTGGCTTATTAGTATGCGTTTGAGGTCCATACCTCTTTCTGTTCTGAATCCATGGAATGAATCGTCTTCCCAAAAGGCCTTTCATACTTACTCATATCTAATCTTTTGGTTGTCTCAGTGAATGTCGGTTTATCATCCATTTTATCTAATACCCTTCTTTTTTTCTAATCTTGTTAAACTTAAATCACTTTGCTACATCACGGATCCACTCGTCATTGCCCCCCCCCCCGTCCTTCAAACTATTTACAACTAGGTAAATCTCCAATTTTTTGTCGAAAAATCGCTAGATTTAGCGCTAGCTTGCGGAGCATTCTCGGGCACATCCAATTCGTTCGACTATCACTGTGTGTATTTACCTAGTTATAATTACCTAGTTGTATTATATGGGAAGGGAGCTATGCTCGTGGTGACCCGTCTTTGTATCTTTCAGCATCAATTTTTTTCTTAAAATCTTGAATAGTGTTTGCACACACTGTTTCTTTGTCTAATTTGTTTCAAGTGTCTTTCACTCTGCGAGGGAAGCTTTTTTTTCAGATCTCTTCGGTAATTATCTTTTTTGAGATTCTT
>NC_134783.1:78690368-78692868 GCF_046742065.1 Oratosquilla oratoria
AGCGAAATAATCGAGAATATGTCTGATATTTCTTTTAGTGCGATAGGGTTTATCTCAGCTAAATAAAATCGTCTGCTCGATATAGTTAACCCCGATTTACCCTCTCCGCAGCGGATACACTCTTTGTCTTTGACTGCCGTCATGTGATTTTATTCACCTCCACGACAGCATCTTGAATTGTATAACTGGGAATAGATTGTTATCAAATTAGCTAAATCAAAATAAACAAATAATTGAATAAATACATGAACAAATAAATGAGTGAATAAGTAAATGAATAAATAAATCAATAAATTCATAAATAGATAAACAAATAAATAATGAATAAATATGTAATAGAAAAATAGATAAACAAATAAACAAACGAACAAATAGATAAACAAATAAATTAATAAATGATAAAGAAAGAAAGAATGAAATCATTATATCTCAAAACTGGGTCAGCCATGCATTAACAATCAACCGAATTTGTGGTTAAATGAAGCATAACGAAAACGGTTGAATCAATCCCCATGAAAATTGACTGAAACCTCAGAATGATTTATTGTTAGGAACGTTTGATATTTTTAGTTTGCTTAGAAAACGTTTTGCGATCCCAAGTTTTCAGTGCCAATCATATGTTTATGCTCATGGAACTCCTACGGACAGGCTCAAGAATAAAAAGGTGACAAGTGTACGCCCGGAGACGCCTAGCTTCGGCCGAAGCCATCACCTTTGCCCTCTGCGTTTGGGCTGGTGGGGCAGGTAACAGTCACTGCTGGGAATGGAAGAGGAGTGCGGGATTCGAACTCACAACTAAGCGAATACGAGACTAGTACGCTTTCGATTACGTCACCAGCGCACAAGGACAAAAATTATATATACTTATGGGAGGATGAACTTTTTCCCCATCATGAAGTGTCCAAGTATCTCGAAAGAGATCATCTCAGTTTCTAACAAGAACAATATACTTTAGGTTTAGTCAGAACTACGTCTATAGTGAGTTAAGCCCGTCAGCCTCGTGACGTCCTTTACCGATATTTGTGACAGAAGTCCAACGATTTTGGTCAGTTTAGCACAGTGGTTCCCAACTATCTTATATGACGCCCCTTTTATGCTTCAATGAGACCCGACCCATCCCCCTCCCGCACACTTTTTTTGTATTTATATGACATTATATATTTTTTCTATTTATACTTTTTTATTTATATCTTAATAGAAAAAGGGGGGCTGCATAGTTTGGGTACCCCTGGTTTTGGATAAGCTCTTTAGAAAAAAAAAAAAATCGCCAAAGATAAGGCGTCTTCGAGAAGAAGGCGCAAGAGACAATGAACACTTCTCCGAGAAGAATCTGTCAAAGACAAAGATCATTTTTCGAAAATAAAGAACCGAAGGTATTCACATCTTTGGAAATAGAATCCCAAAGGCTGTAACCACATCGTTGGGGATAGAGTCTTAATCACACTCATCACATTCTCGAAGTTCAAAGATGTTCGCCACATTTTTGAAGAAAAAAAAAAGGGGGGGGGGTTGATTACATCTTTAAAAATAAAATTACAAAGACATTCTTACATCTCCATGAACAAGATGTCAGAGGCATCCATTACGTCTCAGAGATCAACGTGTCAACATTTTTGCCGTTCTTTTCAGTAAAAGAGTTTAGACATAATGAAAACAAAATCAGCCCTTCGGATTACAGTTGTAAGGAAATGTCACCCAATTGAACAGATTAATCCCATTCCGTTTCCATTTCCATTTGCTTCCGTATTTTGGACCCCCTCGCCTTCATATTCCCTTTCCTTTGGTGAAATGAATCAAGTTCTGTCAGGGTCTCTTGCCTAAGGCTTCTCCCCCTTAATGTCTCTTTCCAGATCGATGACTGATTTCGCTGTCATAACAAGGGTTTCCATTTTTCTTTTTCCTTTGCCTTGGGTCTCTGTGGTCTTGCTCTGTTGTCTGACACAGTTTTCAGTTAAAGTGCAAGACTGTACCAAAGGAGGTGGCTGTGGCGAAAGCCGTCCCTTACCCTGTGTGTTTGGATAGCCAAGGTAAAGGGTCATCACCAAAAGTCAATAAGAATCGTTCTGTAGCCTTTGTAGTGGAATTAGGAGGTTGGAACGAAGCTGAATGATGAAATGCCTAGCTTCTGTAGAACTTGAAACCATGAAATTGGAACTGTAAAACGATCACTTTTTTAACCTCGGGAAAAGGGGACATAACCATATACTGTCCAGACTAACTCGTAATACATAAAAAAGACGATTGAAAGCTATAGTTACTATAACTCACACCACAATCTAGACTCATGTTGTCCGGACGGACATCTGCTCCACGGTATAGAGTTTGTAAGCATGAGTGAGCAAAGATAAGGCTATTGATCATAGACAGGAAATGTCTAATGTATTGCATGTGAACCTTGTGCTCTAAACCGGTACCAGCTTTACTGTGTGAATACTTGCACGTATCAAAACGAAGACTAAATATAAAATCGTGAACATTTGTACATTTTTTACAATTTAAG
>NC_134783.1:78700368-78712868 GCF_046742065.1 Oratosquilla oratoria
TATATATATACATATATATATACATACTGTATATACATATATCTATATATGTATATGTATATTTGGGATAAAGGCCACTTAGAATACATGTTCTATTGAAGTCGACAGCAGTTACAGCCTTATTCTGTTTGCAATTTGGTTTTTCAATTTTTCTAACGGTGTTCCGATCTTCGTAGGCGAAGGTACTAAGTAAATTTCTAAAATCCATGATGAGTCGAACCGTCTTTTGGCCCTCATTCGGCCATCTTCAGGAGTGTAAGTATAGTTGTGTTAGGTTGAAATGGTGATTATATTTGGCTTATGTTGTTACTGGGGGGGGGGGGCAGTAATCTTACCTCCGTGCCAACTGGGTTTTGGTGAGAAAATGCCTGAATAGACGAAAGCGCTTGGTCTCATTTCTGTTATTTTCCTAGTGGTTTTTCTGCATACTAGAATCACGCGTTCAGGTGATTTCTTCTGGATATATATATATATATATATATATATATATATATATATATATATATATATACTGTATATATATACATATATATATATGTATATATATATATATATATATATATATATATATATATATATATATATATATATATATATAAAGCCGTATTCACCTCTGCAGCCCAGAATCATTTTCCTTTATGATCGGTGGTTAATCTTCATTAGAAATTAAATTTTTTAGATCCTTTTTGTATTAGTATTCACCATTTCCAACATAGTAAGCCTCTACGTCTAGCTCTCGTACATTATACAAAAGCATTTGAGTATTCACAACAAATGTTAATATTTACTGCATAAGCTGAGTGGCCAAAATGAAATATCGGAAGGTTTCTACATGGCGTCTTCCACGCAATAAATCTTTGGAATATTGAAAAGAAAGGAACATCAAGAAATTTTCTCCCAACCATCACTTTATTTTGATATGTTACAGAACTTATACATTTTCTGTGGAATGGAAATGCATTGTCCCCTTATTTCGGTATATTTTATATTTCAAATTATATTGAGGTGGTACTCGTATATGGATATTTATTGTATAGTCTGGGTGTTTGGAGTTTTTATAAATGAAAGGTACGGTTTAATCATTTATCTGTTTATTTCTTATTTAATAATTTATTTACTTTAAAGGGTGGGAGCAGAGATTTTGAAGTACTCTGGTGTACTCTAGGTCCTTGGCTCTTTTCTGTTCGTCGTCGCACCGCATCAAGCCAGAAACGCATTTTGCTTCTTTACACACAATTGATTTTCATGCCAGTACTCTGCTGCCGATTGAACAAGATTTAATCATTTCATTCCGTAAATCTAAACTTCTAAAGCATTTTGGCCACTTTGTAAAAGGATTTTCTTTTGCTTAATGTGCCATGATATTTTGTTTGTCCTACACTTGTATTTATGTTTTGGGGGGAATTAGATGTTACTTAAAAACAACATATTCGTTTGCTGTGGAAGATCATGGTTTGACTCACATTTAACGATTTTATTTGGGTGCAAAAAGTAGTTCATTTTACAGTGTGTTTGATACTTTTTAACTATTTAGTTCATAATATTTTCTCTGTTTTGGTGCTAAACGAATTGATTTGGTTTAAAAAAAATCACATAATGTTCAAGAGAACTTTAATCTGTTCTTTTGAACGAAATCTATTCATCGTTTATACAAAAAGAAGCAAAATATCTCGCTTTCTTTCGACCAAAATCAGTCCCAGCTTTGTCTTTCTACTTCGTTCACTTTCAATATTTTTCGAGGAAAACCACAGGGTCGGCAATTCCAGCTCATCCAATCTTTGTTCATCAGATGAATGTAAATGTCCAGAACAGATTGGTAAAGATTTAAATGAACTTAGCTTGTCCGTCGCTCAGAGTTGGGTACATCCACGATTGAACGGAAACGTCTTATGACAATCATAAATAAATGAGGAAATACAGCTACATGACCTAGAATGGGTTGAGAGATTTTTTCATCTATGTTCATAAGCATATATGTTGTTACAATGATGCTCTTAAGATATTCTGTTATGGTTATACACCAGATGGTTGGATTAAGCTGAGATCGCCATCTAGGGCAGAGACACACTTATGCTTAATACCAAACGCATTTATTCAGCTGAAGAGACTAAAATAATCTCATCTAACAATTCATTACGTTGATGATTTTAAGATATTTTCAACAGGATACCGAGAGAAGATTAGGCCGGACATGGGGTTCAGTCAACATGGCCAAATGGTCAACAGTGCTACAGATCCACTGACTGAAAACGATTCACATAAGAGAGAAAAAGAGTTTCTTGATTCGAAAATGACAAGAGAAATAAGAAGGTTTGCAACGGGAGACCATAATAGCTTGTTTGGAGCCCCAAGACCAAAACAAGACCATTAGGATGCACTGTGAGAGAGAAATAAATAAGTATATATATATATATATATATATATATATATATATATATATATATATATATATATATATATATATATATATATATACAGAGAGAGAGAGAGAGAGAGAGAGAGAGAGAGAACGCTAGAGAAAAGGCATATATAGAGAATTATACGTGTGTGTGTGTGTGTGTGTGTGTGTGTGTGTGTGTGTGTGTGTGTGTGTGTGTGTGTGTGTGTGTGTGTGTGTGTGTGTGTGTGTGTGTGTGTGTGTGTGTGTGTGTGTGTGTATGTGTGTGTGTGTGTGTGTGTGTGTGTGTGTGTGTGTGTGTGTTTATGTGTGTGTGTGTGTGTGTGTGTGTGTGTGTGTGTGTGTGTGTATGTGTGTGTGTGTGTGTGTGTGTGTGTGTGTGTGAGTGTTGTGTGTGTGTTTGTGTTTGTGCGTGTGTGTGTGTGTGTGTGTGTGTGTGTGTGTGTGTGTGTGTGTGTGTGTGTGTGTGTTTATGTGTGTGTGTGTGTGTGTGTGTGTGTGTGTGTGTGTGTGTGTGTGTGTGTGTGTGTGTGTGTGTGTGTGTGTGTGTGTGTGTGTGTGTGTGTGCGTGTGCGTGTGCGGGTGCGTGTGCGGGTGCGTGTGCGTGTGCGTGTGTGTGTCCACGGGTGCATGCGTGCTCGTCTGGTATTTCTCTAACTGTAATTATTGGGACTGGGTTAAACTCGCATTATTCCTTTTATTTTTACAAAGGATTACAAAAGCGGAGCATGCCGACAGGAGACCTTTTGGTCCATATCTAGGTCGGATGCAAAAAAAAAAATCATAATAATAATAAAATAATAAATAAACTATAATAATGTAAATAACAAATAAAAACATAAATAAATGCATAGGTATAGATAAATAATAAACAAACAGGTAAATAGTAAATAATAATAAATTGACATATAACTAATAATAAATGAAAATCAAACAGACAAATGATAACAAAAAAATGAATAAGATAAATAAATTACAATCGTTACAGCATCTTACTTAGGTGTATATCTAAATGATTCTTAAAGCTTCGAACTGAACTACATTGCACTACCTGTGCAGGAAGTTTATTCCATTAATTAACTACACAGTTGGCAAAGTTGTTTCTACCTACTTCCAAATTGAATCTATTTCCGGACAGTTTGAGACCATTGTTTCTTGTCTGATTCTCATTCAGTGTGAAAATTTTGTCACTTTTGATGTTGTCAATTCCCTTTTACTAATCGTTAATTAACTAATTAATCTAAAATTATTTTGTCTAGGTTCTTTCTATTATACAAGACAATACTTTGACACTTTTGTGTGCGGCTATGTATCTTTGTATATATATATATATACATATATATATAAAGTTATTTTCGTTATGAGATGCGTTTGTAAGTAATGCGTGCCTGTCTATGAGTGTACTTGTAAGAAAAATATATATGGACAGTAGTCTATATTTCTGCATGGTTAATCTATTCGTGCAGTAGAATGATTCATTAAATAACGTGTCTCTTCTTCTTATTGTGCTCTGTCTTTTTCCACAGTCCATGAACTCTAGAACTTTGGAACTGTGGAACTATAAAACTCAACTACATTCTTTTCCACTTCAAATTTTTGCATTTTTCCAACAACGCATGCAATACGAATTTAGTTGGTTATCTCTCATGAAGGATAGTATCAAAACCCCTTTTCAAAATCCAAATACATAGAAATATATTTTTTTCTCTTGTCACAGTTAAAGATTACTTTGCTATATATATTCATAAATGAAATGTGCACATATAAATGCATACATTCATCTATACCTACAAAAACATGCGTACACACACACACACACACACACACACACACACACACACACACACACACACACACACACACACACACACACACACACACCGGGGCTGAAATAATATCAGTATCGCAGCGCTGAGGGGTGTTACTCCAACTCTCGTGGGCGGGGAGTTGGGGGTGTGTGTGTGTGCAAGGTCATAGCATTACCCATAGATCGGACCTACGACCTCTGAGCTCTCTTCCAGGAGGGAAATAGCTGTCGATCACGAGTCCAACACGTGATCCAAAGACCAAGTGAAATACACGACTCGGTGGCGTAGTTGGTAGAGCGCTGAACTGCCAGCATAGTGGCCCGCAGTCCTTGGTTCGAATCCTGCCCAGGGCCGAAATTATTTAGGTACCGCTGCGCTTCGGGTCGTTACTCTGACTCTCGTGGGCGGGGAGTTGGGTGTGTGTGTGTGTGCAAGGTCATAGCATTACCCATAGATCGGACCTACGACCTCTGAGCTCTCTTCCAGGAGGGAAATAGCTGTCGATAACGAGTCCAATACGTGATCCAAAGAGCAAGTGAATACACACACACACACACACACACACACACACACACACACACACACACACACACACACACACACACACACACACACACACACACACACACACACACACACACACATATATGTATATATATATATATATATATATATGTATATATATATATATATATATATATATGTACATACGTATTATAATTTGATAAATTAATATATGCACTATACAGTATATACATATTCAATACATATATTCTTTCTATACCTTCTACCACATTCAATTTATAAAAAGGAAACAAACAATCCCTGCCTCACTCTAAATACAGACAAGTCCCAATTAGCGGTTCAAATCACAGACTAAAATGATCATGATTAAGCAACCTGAACGGCATTAATTCTGACGCCTCACCCGGCTCTCCTTAATTGATCAGATCTCACCGTACTTGTTCCTCCCAGAGTGGGGCCGGCACTTGAGTCTTATCAGGAACGGCCCAAGAAAACATACGGTCTTGGCCGGTGAATAATGGAAGAAAGAAGAGAGGAGGAGGAAGAAGGAGGAGAAGAGAGATAAAAGTCTTGTGAAAAGGGTGAGTTGAAAAAGATAACGGAAAGGAAAATTAAGTAAATAGAAAAACAAAAGTGACATAGGATAAGAAACTTCGAGAAATCATTGTGTAATGAATATACATAAGGTTAAGCACACACACACACACACACACACACACACACACACACACACACACACACACACACACACACACACACACACACACACACACACACACACACACACACACACACACACACACATACACACACACACAACACACGCACACACACACACATACATACACACACACACACACACACACACACACACACACACACACACACACACACACACACACACACACACACACACACACACACACACACATCACTTTTAATTCCATATCATCGCAAACGAGACTGAGAGTAGCTCGAAGGAGGCATCCGTTGGAAATTGAAACGTGGACGAGCCGAGGATTCAAACCCACCTAATCCGAAACAAAGTTACATTGACGTAAACCAATACGCTATCAAGAGAGATATAAGTTAAGTACGACTTTCTTATATTTGTATGCTCGAATTACATACACTTTCACGAAATATCGCGTTCAACCCATAATATATATATATATATATATATATATATATATATATAGATATATATGTATATATATATACAAATATATATGTATGTATATATATACATAAATATATATATATATATATATATATATGTGTGTATATATATATATATATATATACATATACATATATATATACTGTATATATATATATATATAGTATACACACACAGATATATATGTATATATATATATATGTATATGTATATGTATATATATATATATATATATATATATATATATATATATATATATATATATATATATATATTATCATAGGCTTGCTAGGTTTGGCCTAAGTTGATGGAATGTATATAACTAATTTCGAGTCTAGGGGTAATCGAATTCCAGTTGGAGAGCAAGCCCGTAACAAAGTGGAACGTATAGAGATTACAGGTAGATTACGGTACGTTCCGATTAGCAGCTCATATAAGACTGGGATGTAAGCAAATTTACAAAGAAGGTTGGTTAATATGGAAGTCTGCACGAAACTTAAATTATCTATATATATGACAAAAGAAAAATAAAGATTCACTGTTTTTACAAATACGAACATACACTCACAGTACACTGAAAGGACTAACAAATGTACATTCCTAAACACACACACACACAAAAATTATGTCCAAGACAATGGTTTACACTAATACTTGCGAAATCACACGTGGTGTAACGATCAACAGCGTCGAAGGGGTGAGACCAGGAAGGTGAATTCCAAAGGGGGGTAGGGGGTAGTAGATAAAAGAGAGGGTCGGCTGGGGGTCGGTGATCTTTATATAGTCGAGGAGGACATATGGGAGTCAGTAAAAATTACAACAACAAAAAATCTGGCCTAGTTTATGAACGACAATCTCAGAATATGTGAGGTTTTGCCACATTTGCCAAATAGTGGGCAAGCCGAACCAGAAAATTCCTCACGCTCCCCTAAACCCCATTCCAGTTCCAGATGAACCCTTTGACAGAATTATTACAGACTGTGTTGGACCCCTGAAGCGTTTCCTCTTAAGAAAATAAATGCCAAAGTTATAGCTGACACCTTGTTGAAATTTTTTACTCAAGTAGGATTGCCAAAAGAAATTCAATCCGATCGAGGAACTAACTTCACAAGCGACCTCTTTGCCAGTATCCTAAAAGAGCTAGGTATTTCCCAAATCCTGTCCTCTGCTTATCACCCGGATTCACAAGGGGCATTAGAACGCTTCCATCAATCTCTCAAGTCAATGCTCAAAAAATATTGCAATCAATCCTCTTCGGATTGGGATAAGGGGCTACCACTAATGCTGTTCGCGGTCAGAGAGACGGTTTAACAGTCACTGGGATACTCTCCCTTTTAACTGCTCTATAGGCGCCAGATAAGAGCGTCCTCAAGGTTCTAGAAGAACATTAGTACCAGGAAACTCCTCAATATCCTAACCAGACAGTGAATCAGTTCTTGAATAAATTAAAAAGTCAACTGCACATAGTAAGAAGCATTGCCTTGACAATTTTAAAGACCTCTCAACAAAAAATGAAGGATAATATACACCCCTGCCTCAGTCCACTTATTATTTCAAATGAGTCAGTGTACTTATTACCGACTCTTATCATTGCTCTTGATTCCTCATATGCCGCCTTCACTAGCTTAACTAGCTTTGTTGGACTGTTGAAATCTTTTAGTACTTTCCACAAGGCCTGCCGGTGGACACTGTCATATGCTTGCTTAAAGTCCACAAACATATGCCAGTGTCCAACATTGTATTCCCAGCATTTCTCTAGTAACTGTCTTATTATAAATAGGTGATCTGCTGTCGACCTGTCTCCTCTAAACCCACATTGGTATCCTCCTATGAGCCCATAGGAATAGGTTAGCAGCCTCTTGTAAAGATTTTAACAAAGATCTTATAGATGCAGGAGAGTAATGTAATTTATCGGTAGTTATTGCACTCCATTTTTCCCCTTTTTTGAATACTGGTAAAATATTGGCTGTTTTAAGGCTTTTAGGGAATTTCTCCTTTCTCAATATTCTTCTCAATAGACAGTGCATCTTATTTTATAAATATTTACCTCCTGTTTTCAAAAATTCCCCAGGGTTTCTATCATGTTACGGGCTTTGTTATTTTTCAATTCTTTTATCGCTGTTCTTACCTCATGGATGGATGGTTCTTGTAGTTCCATCTCATTTAGGTCCTCATTATTTTCCTCCTCATCGTAAGGGTTCTCTGGCTCTGGTCGATTAAGGAGTTCTTTAAAATGGTTCTCCCAACACATAAAAATTTCCTTTTCTCCTGTTTCAATGTTTCCCCTTCGGTTCTTTAACATGTTTAACCTTGGTCTATACCCTTCTATTTCTTTAATGATTGCATTTTGTTCTCTATTTTGTCCATATCTGCCTAGTGTCTCGATTCTATCAAGGTTATTATATATATATATATACAGTATATATATATATATTTATAATATATACATATATTTATATATATATATATATATATATACATATACATATATATATATATACACATATATATATATATATATATATATATATATATATATATATATATATATATATATATATGCAATAAAAACACTAGGAGCGTGTGTTCACAAATGCGTAAAAATTCCTTCTTTGTATCTGCACTGAAGATGTAATTATACGAAAAGTGCTCTGCTTCGTTAGTTTACTTTTCCTAGTGGTTACTTACGCATATATATATACATACACATACACATACACATACACATATACATATACATATATATATATATATATATATATATATATATATATATATATATAAATATATATATATATATACATGTATATATATATATATATATATATATATATACATATATATATGTACATTTATATGTACATGTATATGTATATATATATATATATAATATTTGTTGGAGAGAGAGTAGAGTGCCGGAGGACTGGAGGAGTGCCTTTATAGTTCCTCTTTACAAGGGAAAAGGGGACAAGTGTGAATGTAGTAGTTTCAGAGGGATTAGCTTGTTGAGTGTAGTTGGGAAGGCTTATGGGAGGATCTTGGTTGAGAGGATTAGGAGAGGAACAGAAGGAGTAATTGGTGAGGAACAGTGTGAATTTAGGACAGGTAGAGGTTGTGTAGATCAGATCTTTGTGGTAAGACAGATATGTGAGAAAGCTATAGGAAAGGGGAAGGATGTTTTTTGGGCCTTTATGGATCTGTAAGTGGCTTATGATAGAGTAGACAGGAAGGCACTGTGGTAGGTTATGCAGATACTCGTATACGGGATAGGAGGAAAGCTTCTGGGAGCTGTCAAGAGTTTTTATGAGAGTAGTAGAGCTTGTGTCAGGATTGGAAATGGAGAGAGTGAGTGGTTCGAGGTAATGGTGGGACTTTCGTCAAGGATGCGTTATGTCGCCCTGGCTGTTCAACTTATACATGGATGGAGTGGTGCGAGAGGTAAATGCAAGGGTAGTGGGCAAGGGATTGGAGATGGTTAAAGAAAATGGAGAAAAGTGGGAGGTGAGCCAGCTGTTGTTTGCGGACGACACTGTGCTTGTGGCAGGATCGGAGGAGGGATTGAGGAAGTTGGTGGCAGAGTTTGGGAGAGTATGTGATAGAAGAAAGCTAAAGATAAATGTGGGTAAAAGTTAAGTGATGAGATGTACAAGGGGTGAAAGTGGCAGTAGACTGGAAGTGAGCATTAAGGGAGAGCGACTGGAGGAAGTGGATAGTTTTAGATACTTGGGTGCAAATGTGGCAGGGAAAGGTGGAGTGAAAGTGGAGGTAGAATGTAGATTGAGAGAAGCGAGTAAATGCCTTGGTGGTTTAAAGAGTGTAATGAGGAATAGACATTTGGGAATGGATGCTAAGAGGAGACTGTATGAAGGAGTGATTGTGCCAACAGCACTGTATGGGGCAGAAACATGGAACATAAGAGAAGAAGAGAGAAGGAGGTGTGTAACAAGACGGGAGGTCAGCTAAAACAAATGACACATCCCTTTTTTATAGATTTTAGTGTTTATAATCAGAAAATAATTTCGGGTTCAATATTCTTTAACATTTTGCTAGGTAATTTTTTTTTTCGAAACTCTAACATATAGCCGCATTACAATTTACCAGTGAACATTGCTCTCTGACTTCATTATTTTACAGCAACTAACAACTTTTCTTCCTGTTTCAGATTCAGAAGCATTTATAACTTGATAATAATCACGATGACATCTGCTGTCAAGACGAAAAACCAGAAATCCCGCCATCTCAGTTACTATCTAGGGACTGAGAGAGAGCTCCTGAAAGAGTAGTTACCTATATTGAGAGGTGTTTTGAGACAGGATGTTTTAATCAGGCAAACCAGCGAAAAGAACCAAAGAACTTACACAAAGAAAGACAGTGCCAGTGATATAACCAAAGCTAACGCACAGTTCAAGATTCCAGTCATAACAAGTCAAAAGAAAGTTAGTGTGAGACTACTAGACAGCTGGGAAAAGGCAAGTGGTATCTCTCTTGGGAGAAGAAAGATTGTATTTAAGGATAGCTTTGCCAACCAACTGGACCAGTTATATGACATCATTACTTGCAAGTGCCTATTAGCTCTGTCCTGATTTTGAATGTGATCGTAATCCGAGGACCATATCTCCTGTATTTGCAAGCGTGAATTGAAGATTCCTGTGATTGAACTGGTATTTGTCAATGCTCAGAGAGAAAAGACTGTCAGTATAGGAATGTCTTATGATTTCTAGCCAAGATATTCCGGAGTCCAAGAGACAGGAGGCTGCTACAGAGAGACAAAAGAGGAGAAGAGTAGCCGAGGAAAAGAGACTTGAGAAGGCCCAGGCTGAGAGGAAGAAGACCAATGATTAGAGCCAAGCTGATTCAGAGTTTAATGACTTCCCCCATGGCTGATTCAAATGCTGACCAGGAGAATGATGACTTTGTCCCTAACCCAGAAAATAATGATTCCAAACACCCCAGGCATAAGATCTGAAATAGGAAAGATATCTTGAACATAGCCCTGGCCAGCATGCGACATCACACTGGTCTCAGAGAAACTACAGACATAGCAACAGTTGCCTGGATTGACGGTGGTTTGATTGCTAACACCTAATGACGTTCACCTAGTGACAGATCATAACAAAGTAAGGAGAGCTTAGGAGAAACTTGACAGTAATCTAGGAGAGGAGTTTGATAACAGGATAATAGATTTTTATTTATTTATTTATTTATTTTTTTTATGGGAGAAGGGATGACACTAAAGTGTTCATGAAAGTTGGAGATTCTGCCAAGTTGTTCCCTACTATGGTGAAGGAGGAACATTACACCTGCTGCAGTGAGCCAGGAGGGAAATATTTGTGGCATTTTACTCCAGAGAAAGATGATGTCAAGAAACCAGCTGAAATAGTGGCAGATAACATTGTGAACTGCCTCAAAGAGAGGAACATAGACCAGATCCTGAAGGCCGTTGGAGGTACATCATCAACACAAACACAGGGTGGCGAGGGGGTCATGCCGTGGATAGAACGGAAGATTGGGAGGAAGCTGGTCTGGATTGTTTGTGACCTCCACACCAACAAGTTGCCATTAAGACATCTGATCCAGGAGTTGGATGGCAAGAATCTTTCAAACAACAAATGACCTGGTCATCTTGACAAGTTAGAAATAAATCAGAGATTTGAAAGAATCACAGTTGGCCCTGCTTTTGTTGAGCTTGCACAGACTGTGATTGACGACTTGAGTACTGACTAGTACCATGGTTACATGATTGACAGTGCCATAAGGACTGGGATCATGCTTGATAGACTTGCTTACTTGCAGATAGGTCCATTCTCACATTCTAGGTGGCTCACAACGGCTTTCACGTTCTGCAGAATTTGGGTCACTCATCATAAAATGAATAGGAACCTATTTCATAACCTGAGGTTTATTGTCCAGTTCATCGTGGGTGTCTACTTGCCAAACTGGTTCAATACTAACTCACTCACTCCGGTGATGGTCGGGCCACTTGCTGACCCCTCACCGCTAGCACCAAAAGCCTCCAGACTCTACGGTCCTGTGCCACTGTCATCCAATCCCGGACATCTGCTCCAGCCCTTTCCAGGTCCTCCCTCACGTTGTCCATCCATCATCTGCGTGGTATTCCTGGGAAACGTCTTCCTCCTACCATCCCATCCATCATCACTCTCATTGGTATTCTTTCTTGTTCCATTCATGCAATGTGGCCGGCATACTGCAGTCGCCTTGACTTTATGATATTCATGATATATATTTGGCCTGATGTTTCCCTTAGCTCTTCATTATGCCGCCTTCTCCATTCTTGGCCTAGTTCGTCGAATACTGGACCCAAAATTTTCCTTAGTACACTGTTCTCAAATACAAAAAGACTTTTTTCCATTTTCTTAGTCAGGCTCCAGGCTTCGCATCCATATAATAGAGTGGGTTTTATTGTTGTATCATATATTCTTAGTTTGGTCTTTGTTGATATGCTCCTTCTTCCCAGTGTATTTTGGAGGCTGTAATAACATCGGTTAGCTGAAGCAATTCAATATCAAGGTCAAATTATCGTTCTCTGATGATCCAAGACATGTTCTCTTCCAGCTTGAACTCCTGAGGA
>NC_134783.1:78757868-78767868 GCF_046742065.1 Oratosquilla oratoria
GCAACTTCTGAAGGCATCGGAGAACAGAACGAAAACCTTCCTATTAAACATCGAGTTCCGCTCCCCCCACCCACCCCTAAAAAAAAAAAAATATATATATATATATATATATATATATATATATATATATATATATATATATATTTAGAAATGGTTTTAGACAAATGAGAGAGTGATAGGTGGGGAAGGGTAAATGAAGATGGACTTTTAGAATACGTCCTAACGTTTCGGTTACTATGACCTTCTTCAGAGGACTCGCTATGTTACATCGTGATCACAAATTTTGTACCTGCAGTGGGAGGAACACTGCAAGTACAAAATTTGTGATCACGATGTAACTTAGCTATTCCTATGAAGAAGGTCATAGTGACCGAAACGTTAGGACGTATTCTGAAAGCCCATCTTCATTTACACTTCCCCACCTATCACTCTCGTATATATATATATATATATATATATATATAATATATATATATATATATATATATATAAATATATATATATATATATTCTTAGGGGAACTTTGCGTGTTGGTTACAGAACACTACAGAACTGGTCTCTCCGGGGTCACCAATGTAGGTCTGCTCCAGTGTCGGCAATGTAGGCTCTGCTCTAGGGACACCAACGTTATTTCTGTGTGAAGTAAGCTAAGTGTCCAGCCTGAAACGAGTGGCAGGGAGAGAAGGGCATGGGGATCTTTTCAAAAGAGAAAATCAGAACACACCACTGAGCTCGCCGTGATATGGTTCTCTTGGGCATACTTGAAATGACCACTTCCGTGCTCAGTGCCGACGGCTGGTAATGTTCTCGTCAGAATGTACCTGTCAGAACATATAGTTTGCCGAGATATGATTCCCTTACGCACACTTGGGATGAACACTTCCGTGCTCAGTGATAACGGGTGGTACTATTGTTTAAAGAACAGCCTGCCAAGCCTAGCCCCGCAGACCCGGCCTGGCCAGCCCCTGACTGCTCTGGTCAACCCCGCTACCCGCAAACATCGCTTACATATTAACCACGTAAGCATGACGGACGATCAACCACAGGAAGTTTCGGACATCATCTCCATAGCATCTTCACCCGACACTCCTTTCACCTAGCCGAACCCGAGAAAATGACTACTCAGCATGCAGTATAGCTGCCATCGATGCCGAAGGAACCAGTAGGAGCTTCGACAAACGTGGCTCCTCCGAACGTAGTTTCCTCGTCGACACCGGCACTTGAAGGTGGACGCCGTTCCCTCCGCACTACAGCCGCTGTCGCCAGTGCAGCCGCAGCCACCTCTGCTGCCGCCATTGCAGCCGCAGTCACAATCGCTACCGCCACTATAGCCGTAGCCATCGCCACTGCCGCCAGTGCAGCCGCAGCCACAGCCGCCACTGCAGCTGCAGCTACAGCCGCTACCGCCAGTGAAGCCGCAGTCATAACCGCTACCGCCAGTGCAGCCGCAGTCACCGCCGCCACCGCCACCGCCACTGCAGCCGCAGCCACCGCCGGTGCACCCAGTGCAACCGCAGCCGCAGCCACTGCCGGTGCACCCAGTGCAGCCGCAGCCACCGCCACTGCCACCACTGCAGCCACAGCTATTGCCGCTGCAGCCGCAACCATCAAGGCTACCGCCACTATAGCCGTAGCCATCGCCACTAAAGCCGCAACCACCGCCGCTACCGCCACTACAGCCGCAGCCACCGCCGCTGTCGCCACTGCAACCGCAGCCACCGCCGCTGTCGCAGCCACCGCCGCTGCCGCCACTACAGCCGTAGCCACCGCCGCTGCCGCCACTACAGCGGCAGCCACTGCAACCGCAGCCACCGCCACTGCTGCCACTACAGCCGCAGCCACCGTCTCTCCCGCCACCGCTACTATTCCATCTGTCGCTGCCGTCACCGCAGCCATAACCACTGCCGCTGCCACCGCCGCAGCCACCGCCGCCGCCATCACCACCTCCACCGCAACCACTGAAGTAATCTCCATGGACCGTGCCAAGCCTGCATACTTCTTTTCGGACAACACACAAGATCACGTTAGTCTTCCGGCACCTCTGGGCATACAAGCTACAAACCACAAGCACACTACAAAAAAGAAACAGATATTATTCCTCCTACCTCGTCACTAGGGGGAGAGTTCTGTAGTGTTCTGTAGCCAACATGCAAAGTGCGTTCTTAAAAGACTCGTGACCGCCAAGTACCAGGACAAAAATATGGTCATCCCTTGGCACGGCACTTATATTAATTTATATATTCATAGATATATAAGATGAATAGAATATATTGTACTAGCATATCCTGCAGACACTAATTTCTCATTTACATAAGTGACTAAATACACATTAAAACACGCATATATATATATATATATATATATATACATATACATATATATATATATATATATATATATATATATATATATGACTCCTAAGTGATATTTCACATCTTCAGAGAATACAAAAGAAAAAAATTTACACATGGTATATAATAAGTATGAAATAAACTGGGAAAGGTACAGACAATACACATCGAGAAAATGTAACAAACACATGCAAAAAAGCAGATTATTTTTGAAAAGATGTAATATGATTACAAATTTTGTCAATGATAAAATGACCTAATTTAAAAATACCATAGCTAATATTAATGTTAGATCCTTCAGAATTTTTCTTATCAACTTTCAATGATGTTCTTTATGCAAATGAATCACAAAATATGATGGATGAAGCTTTAGACCAATCAATACGATGATCAAAATCTCGCATATGGACAAGCAGCGCACTAAACTCTTGTGCTGTTTTTACACTGTAATTGTGTTGTTTAATCTTTGTTGAGAGTTCCTTGCCCATTTGCCAAAGGCAATACTTTTTACAATCTCTGCAAGGGATCCTGTATATGCAGCCACTTGAGACACAAGGTGAATCTTTATGATTAACTTTTTAAAAGTATATGGATTTTTAAAGAGTAGTTTAATATTCCCTGTGTTTGGGATGTGAGGAACATGAGCCAGATTGTTACTGAATGGTAAAATCAGAAGGTTCTTAGTATCAAAAGAGGAGGATGGTTGAACACCATAAGAAAAAAAAAATCGCTGCAGCAAGAGCGTGATCTAAAAATCTTTTATGGTATTTTAATCCAAGACCAACTTTAACAATATGCTGAAATTCCTCAGCAATAAATTCGGGGCTGCAAATACGAAGAGCACGTAAAAACATAGAAGAAAACACCGAATATTTTCCTTTATCATGGTAAGCAGCGTAATAATGAATATATGAAGAAACATTTGTCGGCTTCCTATAAATACTTAACTCAAAATTATTTTCATTTTTATGAATGAGGCAATCTAAAAAGGGCAACTTACTATTACTTTCTAATTCAATAGTAAAATTGATAGAAGGCACTAAATTATTCAGATTGTAAAAATGCATTTAAATCCTCAGAGATGGGCCACAGGTAAAGAACATCGTCAACATATACCAGATCGCATTTAGTGGCAAAATTTCACTTAATATTTTATTTTAAAAAAATTCCATATAGAGATTGCTAAGGACTGGAGATAGTGGATTACCCATTATCATACCGGTATAGCAATGGGTAATCCACTATCTCCAGTCTTTAGAAATATCTATATGGATTTTTATTTTTTATTTATTTATTTATTTTTTTTGTTAACAAACTATTAAGGGAAGTTTTGCCACCCAATGCGATCTGGTATAGATATGTTGGCCATAAAATTCAATGGTCAATTTTATTCTCAGGAATTTGGTATGACAATGGCTAATCCACTATCTCCAGTCCTTAGCAATCTCTATATGGATTTTTTTTTTTTTAAATAAACTATGAAGTAAAATTTTGCCACCGGGTGACTACTTCCTTCAGTTTTTTGTTGAATGTTCACAATTTGCTTACGTACGGTGTTGGGATTGTGATAAGCAATTGTGAGAAGTTCATTAGGAAACAGCTTAACAAAAGAAATGATGATTTTACTATAAGGGATTTTCAAGATATCTTTAAAAGAGCGGTGATGACTATAGGGGACGGACTCAAAAGCTCAATGATTTGGCCACATACGAGAAACTCAACAAAAATCCCCTTAAGAACGTAGGTTTGCAAAATCTCAATTGATGAATGTATTAATCATTTAAAAGTATCTAACCTAAAGCTCCCTTCTTTTTATGGTCTCCCCAAAGTTCATAAACCTGACATTCCCCTTAGGCCCATTATTTCCAACCGCAGCTCCTGCACCAGCAAACTTGCAAATGGCCGGTGAACTTATTATCCCCATATGTTTGTAAATTCTCAAACCCATATCTCCAACTCATGTGATTTCATTTCTAAAATTAAAAAACTTAAGTTTACAAGGTTTAAGGCTTCTCAGTCTTGACGTTTCTTCATTGTTTACAAATATTGATGTTGAAGATGTTTTCATTTTTTTGGAATCCAAACTGTAACCGTTTCATGACAATTTCCCCCTCCTAGTCTACAAAATTCTTGCTCTAGTTCGCCTCTGTGTTTCTTCATTTTCTTTTTCTTTCAAGACCTTTTCTTTCGTCAAAAATTCGGTTGCAGTATGGGTTGTAATTTATCTCCTGTTTTCGCCAATTTATACATGGAATATTTTGAGTGCACCTTTCTACCCACCATCAGACCGCCCGAAATGATTTGGCTCAGGTACAGAGACGATATCTTTTCGGCGCGAGTTGACAGGTGGGGCCCATTTGATGTGTTCCAAGATGAATTGAACCAATTGACCCCGAACCTCAAATTCAAAACTGAATGGGAGGAAGGCCACCAAATCCCCTTTTTTTAGCAATAAGAAGGATTGATGACAATTTACAGTTCACAGTATACAGAAAGCTCACACATTCAGGGAGTTACCTTAATTTTTTTAGTAATTACCCTAATAAAGTTAAGAATTCTTTTTTTTGTTTTTTGCCACTTTTCTTCTTTTCAGGGATTTCAGGATCTGCAGTCCTCAATTTGGACCAAGAAATTGAGGTGATCAAATGTCAACTCAAGAAGTTGGCATATCCACCTTGGTTTCTGGACCAAGCCCTTAGTAAGGCTAGAGCCAGCCATTTTAAAATTTCCGTCCCCTCTAGTCATCACCGCTCTTTCAAAGATATCTTGAAAATTCCTTATAGTAAAACCATCAATTCTTCTATTAAGCTGTTTCCTAATGAACGTCTCACAATTGCTTATCACTATCCCAACACCGTGCGTAAGCAAATTGTGAACGTTCAACAAAAACTGAAGGAAGTAGAGTCACCCGGCGTTTATTGTTTGCCCTGCCAAGATTGTGATTTGGTGTACTTGGGTCAAACCGGGAGAGACTTGAACACTAGATTGGCAGAACATAAAAGATCAATCAGGTATGGGCAGGAAAATTCGGCCGTGTTTCTTCATGTTAAAAATCAGAATCATTCTTTCGACTGGGGTAAGGCCAGATTAGTCTTCAAGTCCCACTGCAGTTTCAAGAGGAAAATAATTGAATCAGCTTTAATTGAGAAATGCCCCAACGCGTCGTTCAATAAGCTTGTCCGAACTTGGTGTATAAACCTGAACTATTTTTAGAGTGTACCTTTTACACAGCCTAATCACAATTCAAGCTACCCTGTCTGATAAACTACTAAACATGACTACGTTATAAGCAACTGCTTGGTTTATCAAGAATCATACTCCACTAAATCTTTCTTTGTTCTCGCCTCTATACTAGAACATGTGGTGACCACCTTGATATTATTTCAGCTTTTCTTCCGTTCTTCGTACTTCGCTCAGTCCTACGATGTCCCACTTGATGTTGTCTAGTTCTTCCATTAAACTCTCCAGCCTGTGGTCTTCTGAGAGAGTTCTTACGTTGTAAGTATAGATCTTCATTTTCTTCATGTTGTTTAATGTCCAAGACTTGAATCTGCTTGGACAATACTTACTCACATTCGTTGGCATACTGCCCGTAAGCACACGAGGCAATGCGGCTGGACCTTTAGGAGACGATGATCGATCATGAACGCCCAGTTTTGTTTTGGTTGTACAATTCATGGTTGCTATAAAGGGATTTTAGCAGCAATCCCACCCACCCTGCCAGCTGATTCGTGGTGAGATATTTCTCTGGTGTCTCCTTATTCATTATATTCGGTGAAGCCATATATATATATATATATATATATATATATATATATATATATATATATATATATATATATATGTATATATATATGTGTATATATATATGTGTGTGTGTGTGTATATATATATATATAAATGAGCGCGCGCGTGTGTGTGTGTGTGTGTGTGTGTGTGTGTGTGTGTGTGTGTGTGTGTGTGTGTGTGTGTGTGTGTGTGTGTGTGTGCCTGAAAGTGTGTGTGTGTGTGTGCCTGAGTGTGTGCGTGTGTGTGTGCCTGAGTGTGTGTGGTGTGTGTGTGTGTGTGTGTGTGTGTGTGTGTGTGTGTGTGTGTGTGTGTGTGTGTGTGTGTGTGTATGTGTGTGTGTGCGTATGTGTGTGTGTGTGTGTGTGTGTGTGTGTGTGTGTGTGTGTGTGTGTGTGTGTGTGTGTGTGTGTGTGTGTGTGTGTGTGTGTGTGTGTGTGTGTGTGTGTGTGTGTGTGTGTGTGTGTGTGTGTGTGTGTGTGTGTGTGTGTGTGTAGGGTGCCCAATGGTCCAGGCCGTCATTATGACGGTACCCCATACAGTATATCTATGAGGAATTTCCCTGTTCGCCATCAAGGACGTGCCAGTTAGCAGTGGTTCCTGCGACTGTATATGTTAGCTGCTCTTTGTCTTGTCTTTCTTACAAAATCTTTTCGATATGGGTAACCCTGCAGAGACTTCCTCTCTATCGACATAGCTTTTGCAATCATTAAGATTCTCAAGACTATTCACCACGTCAAGGTGTCAACTCTCGGATAGGTATATATATATATATATATATATATATATATATATATATATATATATATATATATATATACATATATGTATATATATATATGTATATATATATATGTATATATATATATACATATGTACATATGTACGTATATATATATATATATATATAATATACATATATATATATATATATATATATATATATATATATATATATATATTGGTGTATTGTGGGAGCAAGTTCTCTTTTAAACAGGTTTGATTAAATACGACAGCGTTCTGGAAGTTATTAATTTTCTTTTGTGTGTTTTCTATTTTGCTAATTATATTATTCCCTTGGATAGGGTGGGCATAAACCAATTGCTTTTAATTCTCCATTTTATTACACGACGCTTCGTCTCTAGTAAGACATCTGGTATTTCTGTTTTAAAGATACTATAAATATTTATGATACTACAAGTTTAAATTACATTAATGGTTGGACATATACAAGATTATATCTAGAAATCAAAGCTTAGAATTACAATTAAGTTTAACATATTAAAATTACATTTTAGATTTAACGAAAAAATAACTACTACCTGCCTTATAGGTGAATTGTTTAAATGGCTGGCGGCTATATCTTGACTCTGGATGACCTTCGCTTAGGAAGGTGTGAGGTGATTAGCAGATTACCCATGATCTCTGGCCTTTTAATTGGTTGAGTGACCTCATGAGGAGAGGGGTTGTGTGGAGGGAGAGAGGGAAGAGGGGAGGAGGGGGGAGAGGAGAAGATGAAGGGGGAATGGGGCCGGGTTGTGCTGAGGGGGAGGAGGAGGAAGATGTGAAGGACTGCATTTTATGACTGTAGAAGGGTATATTAGATGTTAGGTCGCATTGCAAATTGATGGAGGGGGCTTTTTCTCTAATGTACATGGCCTCTAAAAGTTGGAGCTTTCTGGAGTTGTTATGTTGGCCTATGATTTTTGTATGTTTAGATATTAATTCCCTAGTGATTACAATGTTGTGGTATTTCTTTAGATTTTCCTTTATCGCCCCTGTTTGTTGATGGTACGATAATCTTCTGCCTAACGTGCATTGGGTATGACCAATATAACTAGCTGGAAGTGCAAAGTCTTCCTCTTGACATTGCAAAGTTTACTCTCTGCTAACTTTCCTGATTTTGTTAGTATGTCTTCTACTACCATTTGTGACCTTTAATTTTATCATTATAGGTCGAGTTTTTTCTTTTGAATATAATCCCATTATTCATACTTCTATTTCCTTTTTTATTTTTTGATCTCCGTCTTGTACTTCTTTTAGAATTGTTTTTGCTATTTCTTTTTCTGCTTTTTTCCTCAAATGCCTAACCATGCTATGTTTTCCTTTAGTTCATAAGCAACAATTTTTTTTTTATCCACTATATCTCTAACCTAATTTACTTTTTCTTTGATTAATTGAATAATTGTTTCCTGTGTATTCTCCTGTATTTGTTGTTGTACTATTCCTTTAAAAACTATCTCTTCTTTTTTCCAGTTTTCATTCCATTTCTTAATCTTCTGCAAAATTTCCTGTCCTAAATTTTCTTAAATTCTCTCAGACATTGCTTGTATTCTGTAATTTACTTTTTTTTTATATTATTCTCACTGTTGGTGGTATCTTTGTTTTCATCCTTTCATTTTCACATTTATCCTCAGTTAGTTGTTTTTTAATTCAAAAGTTTACTGTTTATTTCAGTATAACTTTTATCTAAATCACACACCTCTTTGTTTAGTTCGAAGAAATATTTTCTTAAATTCATAACCTCTTTCATTAGTTCGATGAATACCCTTTCTCATGAGTTCCTGTTAAAACTCATCTCCCTTTCTATGTCAATGATTCGACTCAAATTTCCTCTTTTGTACTTACAAAATCAGAAAAAGGATCGTCAGTACCTAGCCTAATCGGTCCCCTTGGGATTTCCAGGTTTCTGTATATATTAAGCTTTGGTATAGCGCCGCCAGAGGGCTCTACATTTGTGTCGACGTTCGATTCAAAATCGTCACCATTTACACTTGATATTTCTTGATTTCGTTGCATTTTCTCTCGATAGACATAACTAGCACTGCTCTAGATCATTCTAGGCAACTCTTGATTGCTTGACGATCAACGAGTGTGTGTGTGTGTGTGTGTGTGTGTGTGTGTGTGTGTGTGTGTGTGTGTGTGTGTGTGTGTGTGTGTGTGTGTGTGTGTGTGTGTGTGTGTGTGTGTGTGTGTGTTTACCTAGTTGTACCTTACGGGAAGGGGAGCTATGCACGTGGTGTCCCGTCTTTGTATCTCCCAGTGTCTAATTTGCTCTTAAATTTGTGTATGGTTCCTGCACACACTATTGTTTTGTTGAGTTTGTTCCAGATGTCTCCCACTCTGTATGGAAAACTTTTTTTTTTTTTCAGGTCTCTTCTATAACTATCCTTTTCGAGTTTCTTTTCATGTCCTCTTGAGTTTCTCTTGTCCCAATTTAGTAAGTCCTCTCTATCAAGGACTTCCGTGTCTTCCATGATTGTGTAGATGATCAGTAGGTCGCCTCTCTCCTCTTTGTTCCAAAGTCGATGATTTCAATCCACCCAGTCTCTCCTCATATGACAGATTTGAAAGCCGTAGGGCTATTTTCATGGTTGCTCTCTGGATTCTTTAAATTTTCTTTATATTCTCTTTTTTTTAATAGGTGATCATTATGTCGTAGCATAATTCAGTGTAGGCCTTATTAGTGTGACTAATATGTTTTAACCAATTCTTTGTCTAAATAGATATAAGCTATTTTTTTTTATCTTAGCAAGTTGTAGGGTTCTCCGACAATTTTGTTTATTTGTTTATCAAGTGACAAGTAATTTGAGATTACTCCCATGTCTTTTTTCAGATCCCACTTTCTTCCCTCCCTTTGTTCCAATTGTATATTACCTATTATATATGTATATATATATATATATATATATATATATATATATATGTATATATATATATATATGTATATATATATATATATATATATATATATATATATATATATTCTTTCATTCTTTTTTTCTTTTTCCGAATTTCATTATGCTACATTTCTTAATGTTCAAATCTACTTCCCCCTTCTGACTCCATTTCCTAACCTTGTT
>NC_134783.1:78770368-78772868 GCF_046742065.1 Oratosquilla oratoria
CTACTACTACTACTACTACTACTACTACTACTACTACTACTACTACTACTACTACTACTATTGCTACTGCTGCTACTACTGCTACTACTACTGCTGCTACTACTACTGCTGCTACTGCTACTACTGCTACTACTACTACTACTACTACTACTACTACTTCTACTACTACTACTACTACTACTACTACTACTACTACTACTACTACTACTACTACTACTACTACGAGTACTACTACTACTACTACTACTACTACTACTACTACTACTACTTCTAAAATTACTACTACTGCTACTATTTCAACTACTACTACCACTATTATTATTTCAACTACTTCTGCTACTACTACTACAATTACTACTACTACTACAATTACTACTACTACTACTACTTTTTTTTTTTTTTTTTTTTTTTTTTTTTTTTTTTTTTTTTTTTTTTTTTTATTTTCTTTTAATCACGACCTCCATCCTCGTGGAACTGTGTGGTGGAAGCAGCAGGATCTGTCTCCCACAGACACAGTTCATTGGCCCCTCTCCCGCCAATGACTGTGGTCGACAACCCTTTTATCTGTGGATTTAATTTTTATTAACAATGCCTAATACAAAAGTTCATTTATCCTACTGTCAACCACCGTCTGCTCAAAATCTAGGTTTTGTATATGTGCCGATTTGGGCGGTGGGGACCTTGTACCTCTCAGGCATAGGAGGGCTGATCTTAGGAGTGAGAATGACAGTCTACATCTCATCCATGAAACAATGCTGCTTTTGGGTTGTTGTTTCTTTTCAGCCATTACCTCTGCCAGCCGAGCGTAGAATGCCTTTGCTTTAGGACCCATCCCACCTGAGGTCGTAAAGGTTATAGGAGTGAATGAGCCCTGGTCTACATTCTGTATACGCTCTTCGTACATCCTGATCTTCTCATACTCGTTCCGGAAGTGAGATGCCTCAATAGTTAGGTTGTTGTAACAGGGGGCCATCGGATCAAATATTCGCATGTCAAAGAAAGCCAATTGTCCCCGTGTCCAGAAACCTCTTGCGCTGACATCCACTCTTGCTTCATCTGATGTGTTGGACGTGGGAGTAATGTTGGTTCGATAGTCACATCCTTGCACACCTCCTGAAGCATTTGGGCAGTGAGATCTCTTACCTCATCATGTCGCATGCAAATGAATCCACCCTGCTTGCATATCATCGCATGGTCCGGAGTAAACTGTGCACCACAGGAGCATCTGTTAGGCAGCCCTCCCAATGGCCATCCATACCTCAGGGCAATGGCATCCGTGAATTCTCTTTTGTTTAAGGTGAATCCCTTTGCCCTGATTGGTAGTGCTGTCAGCCAATTGGACGCCCCAACTTCCTGCGCCAATGATATCTTTCTTTTCATACAATTCGATACCCGAGCTAGAAGTGCTTGAAGTTCCTCCTTCTGCCTCTCCTCCCTTCCCTTTGAAATGTTTCTTCTAATTTCTCTGATCTCCTCCATGTTAGTCTCCTTCCGTTGATCTTGTGACACGATGTTGTTTGTCAGGGAGGACGTGAGTTTCATAGAGTTTTGGTGTTCTATTTTGGCTAGGTTTAGCGGGTTGGAGATGCCTAGCCCTCCCATTCTAGGTGGAAGTTCAATGAGTTTTCTTTCCTCTTCGTTTAATGTCCGTCCGTTGGTGATGACCGGTACTAGCTCGTTTCTAATGGCTTCTTCAAGGGGTCCTAATAGGTCGGTGATGTTCGGTACCGTCCTTAATATGTAGTTCCACTTATGTTTAACCCCATATATGAATGCGGCATATGCCGCCTGCGGTTCGGTCTTTGCAAAGTTAGCTAGGAGCCTAACTTCCGCTACCCAATCGTTAACTTTCTTTTCAATATATTGCTTTTTAAAGGATTCTGAGCCGATCACTGCACCGAGATGTCTTTCCCCTACTACTACTACTACTACTACTACTACTACTACTACTACTACTACTACTTTTTTTATTAAAATACGACCTCCATCCTATTGGAACTGTGTGGTGGAAGCAGCAGGGTCTGTCTTCCACAGACACAGTTCATTGGCCCCTCTCCCGCCAATGACTGTGGTCGACGACCCTTTTATTTGTTTATTTATTTATTTATTTTTAATAATGCCTAATACAAAAGTTCATTTATCCTACTGTCTACTACTACTACTACTACTACTACTACTACTACTACTACTACTACTACTACTACTACTACTACTATTACGGGGACAATTGGCTTTCTTTGACATGCGAATACTTGATCCGATGGTCCCCTGTTACAACAACCTAACTATTGAGGCATCTCACTCCCGGAACGAGTATGAGATCAGGATGTACGAAGAGCGTATACAGAATGTAGACCAGGGCTTATTCACTCTTATAACCTTTACGACTTCAGGTGGGATGGGTCCTAGAGCAAAGGCATTCTACGCTCGGCTGGCAGAGGTGATGGCTGAAAAGAAACAACAACCAAAAAGCAGCATTGTTTCATGGATGAGATGTAGA
>NC_134783.1:78787868-78790368 GCF_046742065.1 Oratosquilla oratoria
ATCATAACATAAAGACTAATCTTTTCTTCGTTAACCATTTTGTTATAATTGCCTATCCTACGGGGTTTATTTTGTCTGACGCTAAATTATTTTATTCCTATTAGGAAACGTTATCGTTGTTCTAATCTACTACGACCATTCCCTTCCTCCTGCATCATAACATGACAATTATATATCATTAGTTTTACTTATTTTATTTATCTATTTATTTATTCTTCTATTTATCTATTTATTCATTTATTTATTTATTTATTTATTTATATATTTATTTATTTATTTATATATTTATTTATTTATCTATTTATTTATTTATTTATTTATTTATTTATCTATTTATTCATTTATTCATTTATTTATTCATTTATTCATTTATTCATTTATTCATTTATTCATTTATTCATTTATTCATTTATTCATTTATTCATTTATTCATTTATTCATTTATTCATTTATTCATTTATTCATTTATTCATTTATTCATTTATTCATTTATGCATTTATTTATCTATTTATCTATTTAGTGATTTATTTATTTATTTATTCATTCATTTATTCATTTATTCATTTATTCATTTATTCATTTATTCATTTATTCATTTATTCATTTATTCATTTATTCATTTATTCATTTATTCATTTATTCATTTATTCATTTATTCATTTATTTTTACAATGGGTTATAATGGCAACGTATGGCAAGAGACGACCTGACCTTTTGGTCTAAGGTCGAGTAGAGCATAGACTGTAGAAATAAACAGACATTACAGAATATTGCTTAGCCGTTAATTCAACTGAATCTTGAATTTTCGAAACGTAGCCCAACATTCCATCGTCTTTATGGAAAGTTTATTTCATTCGTTGACTGTACGGCTCGCCCCTTTCGTTCATTGTTTCTTTGTAAGAGTGTTTTTATTCTTTATTTTGTTCTATTTTATTCTATTCTACTTTATTTCATTTCATTTTTTTTTTTTTTTTTTTTTTACTTTTCCTTCTCTCCCCTTTCGCTCAGTTTTCCTTTTTTTGTCCTCCTCCCACTCCTTCCTACTCCCCGAGCCCCTCCGAGGCAGCCATTGAGCCACTTCCTGTGCTCAGCCTTTAATATATTCACCCTCTTGTATAAACACTACACAAAAGATTTTTTCTTCTTCTTTTACCCGATACTTCCTCCTTTACTGTTTTTAGTAATTACTTCCCATTTACGTCCTTCTCTTTTGTTCAGCCTTCTTACGCCGTTTTCCTCTCCTTTTTCCTGCACTTGGTCCTACTAATATTAATATTACTCCTAGAGTTCCTGCATCTTTTTCCTTTTCATTTTTTTTTCTATTTATTTTTTTTATTTCTCCATTTGCACTTGTTACGTTCTTCTTCTTCTCCAATTATTGAAATTACGTTTGTCGATCCCTGTATTAATTATTTTCCTCTTTCTTCTTTATATGGTAATTCCTTATGAGTCTCTCCTTAACATCTGTTTCAACTCCACATTTTTTCTGTTATATACATTAATCTTCCTCCTTTCTAACACTTGCATCATTTTTAACTCTTTCACGGTTCTAACCATCTAGTGGTCTCTTGCAGTCTCTCCTATTTTTATGTTCATATGTTCTTATCTCGTAGCCTATCATTCCTCCAACATTCAACCTCCATTTACTAGGAAGACTCTCAGAAACCCCTTATCACGGAACCTTGAACCTCTTTCGATTTTTTTTTTTTTTTTTTTTTTTTTCTGACGCTGGGGATGCCCACGATGCTCGTTCTTCAAGATCCTTTACTTACAATACCGAACTGAGGAAGGTTCTTCAGTAGCTCCGAACCCCAAGCACGTTCTTCATGGAGGCCTCGCTCCTGATGTACTTCTCTTGGTGCCTTGAGCATCTAGAAGTCTTTCTTTTATTTTTTTAGTTTGTATGTATGTTCTAAGATGCTCCCTGTCCGAAAGGGTTAGAGCGTCGCTACTTGTAGCGAAGGTTGAGGTGAAGGCAGTTAGAACCTTGACACTAACAAGTTGGATCAAGGGCATGGTTCATTAAATTCCACGCTACAGATTTTTCTGAAAGGGGTACAGTGCTAGTCTCCTGATATAGGGAGTTTCGCGACGTCAAACCGAATCATATATGTTTTCGTTGTTCCTCATATAGAGTACCGACTGCTTATAATATTACCCATTATAGTTTCTAAAGTCACCTCTTCCTGCTATCTTTGTAAGTTTCTCCTTCACCAGCCCTAGAACTCTAATCTCTTCGGTGCTATATTGTCCCGAAGGATAGAAGACCTGGCTATCGACTGCAGATTAAAATTTGCTTTAGTTCCTTAAGTTTTCTCTCTTTTTATTTTTTGACATTCTTCTAGTTTCGATTTCGTTTCAGATAAAAAACCAACATCAGTTTCTCTTTGTGCTTCGATATTCTTGAGGTTTCACATTATTTCTTTTCATACAGTTTTCTTTCAGCTAAAAAAAAATCACAGGTACAAGATCAAAACGCGCTGATCTCGATATCTCGAA
>NC_134783.1:78795368-78805368 GCF_046742065.1 Oratosquilla oratoria
GTAGCATGCCATACAAGGAACTAACTATTAAAACTATTTCTGCACAAACTGGCTAAACAATGTTAAAAGAAATATTCTTCAATGGTTGTCATCAACTTAATAGTAACAAAAAACATATGTTCTACATAACAAAGAAATAAGCAATCCCTCCAAAATGTACATGTGTCTGTAACAAAATATATACTGACCCTTAAAAGACCCAAATACAAAACATTTTAAAACATCTATAAATTAGATGCAATCAATTTATTTGCAAAACTCACTACTACCAAGGTCTGAAAATGTCATAATTTACCAATAACAAAATCGGGAAAAAGTTAAAACAATATATGATATCTTTCTCCTTCTGATTGTGAAATTTGATTAAGAACAGCAACAAATGAAATAAGACATTATTGAAATAGTTGTTTGTGTTAGGTCTTAATGGAGAATGTTTTCACATTTTCAAAGTTGGTGAGTTGTGTATATGTGAGGTACTTTACGACAATTATATGCACAGTAATAAATATGTTAGCAATAGTGGAGTGGGTCCATTGACAATTTCATATATTTGTTTCACACTTGACAGAAACTGAGATAATACATTCAACTGACTTAAACTTAGGACATGAATTTCTGGATATGTTTAAAAAATAACTTTTGTCTAGGACACATACTAGTGAAGCTGCATAAGAATTATCAGTGCTTCACAGAACACAAAAGAAAATATCTTTCAATACTTATTGAAAGGTAGTACATCTGTCCGATACACAAAAGGTCCTAGGTAGCACCATACACATCAACAATATTAATCATATCTGTAAGAATTATCAATATTAATTCTCAACTCATATATGATACTATAAATATGTTCCAGATATTCCTCTGGACTTAAGGTTTCATCAAATAATTTTATACACTGTGTTTTACGATCATCAAAGTCATATTTATCATCATCAAATTCTATCTTAGTGCTTTTTAAATCACCTATACGAGTATGTCTAAGTGATTTCTCCCTAGTTTCTAAGTGTAAGATCATGTATTCATTTCTGCCTGCAAAATAAACTATCCTATATGGAGCTGAGTACCTTGGTGAAACTTTATTGTGGGTTGTATATAATTTGACCATGACAAAATCCCTTATTTGTAATTCTATTTTATGTGTTACTTGTGTTGTTGTTTTTTCATCTCTAGGGTATACTCTTTCATGTGTTCCCTAACTCTCTGATGTATAGCTTGAAATGTATGTATCCTATTTGAGATGTAATCATCAATGTCACACACAGCTTTTTGTTCTACAATCAAGATTTCACATGGGAGAATTTTGTCTTCTCCAAAAATAATGAAATGGGGTGTTTCTCCTACACCTGTATTTGGTTGTTTAGGGTACATTTAACGCAAGGAAGCCAATTATTCCAAGTTATACTATGTGGGCTTATCAAATCTCTAAAAAAAAAAAAAATAATCATACTTAACCTCTCTACAACTCCATTTCTCTGAGGATGATTCACTAGAATGTTTACTTTATGTATTTCAGATAACCTACATAATTCTTCAATATTTTGTTATCAAATTCAGTACCATTGTCTGAAACTAATATCTTAGGAGTAGTGAAAATACAGATTATCTGATCATAGATTACTGAAGCAATTGTTTCAACTCTCTTAGTTGGAATGGATTGTAAAATACAAAACCTCGAGAGATAATCAATAGCAACAAATACATATTTATATCCGTTTTCAGACATACGGAAATCCAGTGTATCTATGTGAATTCTTTCCCAAGGTTTTTGTGGGCTGGAATATGATAGAATAGGAGCAGGTTTAGATGAATTTCCTTTCATCTTAGTAAATTAAAAAAAAAAATCTATATAATCATATATATCTTTCTTCATACCTGGCCAAAAGGATTTAAGTTGTACTTGTCTATAAGTTTTATCTTTTCCTGGATGTGAACTGCAACCACTATCATGAAGTAATTTTAATACCTCTTGTACAAGAGTTTGTGGATTTACCAATTGATTCACTGGATTCCTAGAAATAAAAGGTCATTGGTCAAATGAAATTCCTCTATCTTATACCTTTTTGGTTGATTTATAGGATTACCTCTTGGGTTCATCAAATTCTGATTTACTTTTTCCCAAGTCTTATATTTTCTTTGTTCCCTTATTATCATTTCCTCATCTAATGTTACTAGGTCATTTATAATACAGATGAAATTGATTAACCTTGACTGCAACATTCTCTCTTCTCGGAATATATTCAAACTTATCCTACAAAGGATTACAAAGGCGTAGGATACTGACAGAAGACCTTTTGGTCCATAACTAGGTCGGATACGAAAAAATATAATAATGATAACACAAATAAAATAGAATAGAATAAAATAAGATAAATAAAGGCATATGCATAGTTAGATAATATACAAACAGGTAAATTATAAATAATAATAAATTGACAGGTAAATAATAATGAATGAAAATCAAGTAAATAATAAGCAAACAGACAAATAATAACAAACAAATTTTCAAATAATAGAAAATAAATGAGTCATTACAGCATCTTGCTTAGATGTTTATCTAAACGAATCAAAGTTCCGAACTGAACTACATTGCACTGCCTTTGTAGGAAGTCTATTTCATTCATTAACTACACGGTTGGCCAAGTTGTTTCTACCCGCTTCCAAATTAAATCTATTTCCTGACAGTTTGAGACCATTATTTCTTGTCGGATTCTCATTCAGTGTAAAAAATTTGTCACTTGTGATGTTGTCAATCACCTATAGAATCTTGGAGACCTGTATCAAGTCACCTCTGAGTCTACGCTTTTTTAGGGAAAATAGGTTCATATGTTTTAGTCGATTTTTTTGTATGATTCATTTTTGATATTTGGAATCAGTTTTGTGGATCACCGTTGTGCTTTTTCCAATCTGTCAATGTCTTTAATGAGATTCGGTGACCATACGGAAACATCATATTCCAAATGTGGATGAACTAACGATTTATATAGCTTGGTACTGAGAGATAGACTTTTGAAGTGAAAGAATCGCACAATCAGTTGGAGAATCTTATTTGCTTTCTCAGAGGCTGAAATACACTGATTAGATGATTTGAGATCGTTACTGATAATTACGCCAAGATTCTTTTCACTATCCACTTTTGTTAACGAATTTCTATATAACTTGTAACCACACTTACTGTTATTTATAATTATGTGCATAACCTTGCAATTACTTGTGTTAAATTTCATTAGCCACTTTTCAGACCATTGCTGTAATTTATCTAAATCTCTTGAATATATACTTGATTTAAGTGATCATTTGCCATTCCGCACAATTATGTATCATCAGCAAATTTGGAGACAATAGATTTTAGTCCATGGTCTATATCATTTATATATACTACGAATAGAAGTGGCCCAAGAACGGAACCCTGAACAACTCCACTCGTAATATTTTTCCATCTAGAAGTTTTGCCATTTAAAACAACTCTCTATTTTCGACCATTCAACCAATTTCTAGTCCAACTACCACTTACTCCGTGTGAAGCTAATTTACTAAGTAGTCTTTCGTATGGGACGGTATCAATAGCTTTTGCAAAGTCTAAATATATTAAATCTATATGGTTTCTTTTGTAATAATTCGAGATGACTGTGTTGTAGAATTCGAGTAAGTTAGTCACGCAAGAACGTTTCCGTCTGAATCCATGCTGGTTATCATTTATCAAACAGTTACTTTCTAAATGATGTTCGATAGCATCTCTGATTATAGTTTCTATCATTTTTTCTCTAATTGAAGTCAAGCTCATAGGCCTGTAGTTATTTGGTTTCTTTTGTCACTTTTTTTTTTTTTTTTTTATTGGAGTAACGTTAGCTAGCTTCCATTCTCTTGGGACATCTCCGGATATGATGGATTTTTTTTTTTTATAATAATTTCTCTATGGAACAAAAATCTAATTTTTCATTCTCTTTAAGATTCTTGTATGCCAACCGTCAGGCTCTGGTGTTTTATTAACTTTGAATTTCTCTATCCACCTTTTATTTTTTACTTTTGTTATGTTTACCGTAGTAAGTTGACCCTAGATTTTTCACAGGTTTCAGTTTGGAGTTCCCTTTGAGGTTTTTCGTTTACGAATACTGAGCAAAAATAGTAGTCTAAAATATCACACATTCCTTCGTTTGAATACTGAAGTTGACCGTCAGTAGAAAATAGTAGGCCAATGTGATTCCTAATAACCCTTTATCTCTAATGTAACTATAGAATTCTTTTGTATTCTCTTTGGATTTATCAATGTTATTCATTTTGTATTGTCTTTTTGTTTTATTGTCTTTTTTAAGTCTCTCTGTATTATTACATATCTTTCATTTTGTCACTAGATCTTTCTATCCAATCTGAATCCGTCAACATAGATATTATGACCTTAGACCATCTCTCTAATTTTGCTAGATATTCTGTGTTTGATTCACTTGTTTTTATTTTGTTTATCACTCTAACTAAAGATCTGATAGAATCCTGTTCACACTTTGACTTAAAATGTTTAAAGAATTACTTCTTATAAGCTTCATATTGGTTGATATCTTCCATTTGCTGGAAATTTTTTATAAGCCTAGCCCTACCCTTCTCAGGATCTACATTTTCTTTTAAAATTTATATTTTTCTTTTCTCATCTGTTATGTTTTTAGTGACTTTCAATGTAGCTATCAAACTGAGAAACCTATTAACTCCAACTGTATTTTCTTACCCCGAAAATTTTGAGATATTTGTGAGGTAACAACTTTATGCCGTAAAACTCCTGTAGTCATACCTTCATTTTTAAAGTCGATTTGAATCGACTCCTTCCTTTGGAGTCGTCCTCACACGTACATCAACCTCGTCCATGTATCCCCCTCGTTCACTCCTCGTAGTAGTTCCTCGTTCACTCATAGTAGTAGTCCCTCTCGTAGTCAGCTTATACTGTGTGGCTACGTGTACTGTTGCTTGTAGTTCGTCTCCTCGTAGTAAGCATGAGTGTGGCTGCATGTACTGCATGGTTACGTGCACTACGTGGTTGCGTGCACTACGTGGTTCCGTGCACTGCGTGGTTTTGCGCACTAAGTCCTTTAGATGTAGTATTTTGCACTAATTTCAATCGCCAGTCTCTTCGTTAGTAGCGGTGCGTTTCATCCGTTTCATATCTAGCTGCCGTCATTTATTGCCGTCACTATGTGCCGTCATTTTCACCTATTTTTTTTTTCTTCTAAACCTTATCACTGTCACTACAAGCATTCCACTGTGTCGAGTTCTAGACTGTTAGATACACTTAGTATAGGATATAACACATTACATATAGTCTTTTAGTATTATTTTATGTATAGATGGGGGAATAAAACCGTAGAGATTTTTCCTTGATTTTCTTCACGAATTCTTCTACAACATGATTCTCTTAGGTACACCAAGGGACTCCCATCGAGAAAAATTAATTTGGCTCCTAGATCAGTTTTGCAGTGACATCATGATTTCTTTAGTCCAATGATCTTTAATTTCAGATTTAAGAACCTCCCTTAAAGGCGTGATCTTGCAATCGAGAACATATTGATTTTCTTCTCCACCCTTTCTCCAATAAGATCATCGGTTACAACTCCGCATGCAATACTGCTTACTCAAGCAATCTCGAATTCACTGCACACTGACTTAGTTTACATATTGTATACATCAGTAAAACATAAAGTAATAAAATCGAGTCTCCAAACCCTGTTAAAAACATAACGCTAAGAGCAAAATGTTGCTTGTAAAAGAGCTAATTCATAAAAATGAAATTCTCACCATCTACCCTCTATCTATCTATCTATCTATCTATCTATCTATATATATATATATATATATATATATATATATACATATATATATACATGTACAACAATGAATGGGTCCCACCGACTAGAGATATATTTTTATCAACCGCAATGCACTTTTATTCTGAACCATCAACATCGGAAGAACCGTGGAGGCACATGCAGAAATTGAAACGTGGTACGCCCGAGGACTCGAACCAACGGCTAGCACGTTATCAGTACTTGTACTGTTTTAACCACTAAACCATGAAGAGGGATATAAGTTGAGCGCAACTTTTCTTACATATTTGAATGCTCGAGTTACATACACATACACGAAAGTCTGCGTTCAACCCCTCCCTACTATGATAGTACAATTGGTAAGTATACGAACGCGGGAAAGTATTTGTACAGCAATGAATAGGTCCCAGTGTCTAGAGATAATTTTTTATCAACCACAATGCATTTTAATTCTAAACCATCAACATCGGAAGAATTGTGGAGGCACATGCAGAAATTGAAACGTTTACGCCCGAGGACTCAAACCAACGGTTAGCACGTTACCAGTGCTTGTAGTGACTTAACCACTACACCATCAGGAGAGATATAAGTTGAAAAGTTGCGCTCAACTTATATCTCTCTTGATGGTGTAGTGTTTAAGTCACTACAAGCACTGGTAACGTGCTAACCGTTGGTTCGAGTCCTCGGGCGTACCACGTTTCAATTTCTGCATGTGCCTCCATGGTCCTTCCGGTGTTGATGGTTTAGAATTAGAGTGCATTTTGGTTTATAAATAAATGAATATATATATATATATATATATATATATATATATATATATATATATATATATATATATACATACATATAACTTGATCTCTCTACAACTCTGTTGGTTGTCAGGCCGGACGGCCCTTCACCGCTTTTAATATGTCTCTACAGATGGTTCTATCCTCTGACAATTCTTTCCAGTCCTCTCTTGGTACCATCCTCTCCAAGTCATTCTCTACTCCATTCATCCGGATATCTGTACTTGGGTCTCCCTAATGGTCGTCTACCCTGTACTCTTTCTTCCATCACTTTCCTTGATAGTCTGTCTGCCTCCATTCAGACGCAGTGTCCATCCCACCTTGCTCTTCTTCCCAGTACTTCATCCTGAATATACGGTTGTCCGGTCTGATCTTTAATTTCCCTGTCATATCTTCGCCCCCATCTCCCTTCTTCTTCATCATGTACTGGGCTCAGGATTCTTCTCAGTATATTGTTTAAAAAAAAATCCAGTCTCTTCTCCCTTTGTTTTGTCAGTGTCCATGTCTCACATCCGTACATGACTGTTGGTTGTATTACAATGTAATATGTTCTTATCTTAGTTCTTCTGCTGATGATCCGACTCTTCATTACAGATGCCAGGGCATAGCAACATCTGTTTCCTAAAGCCGTTTGTTCGTTTATTTCTATGTCCAGTTCATTTCTCTCATCGACACTGGACCCCAGGTACTTGAATTTATCCACTTTCTTCACACTTAGTGATTCAATATGTTCTCCTGGTGAATAATTGCCATTTCTACTTAGTTTCATAATTTCCGTTTTGTTCTCATTACATTTTAGATCTATCTGTTCTGCTGTTCTCCGTAATACTGTAAAGATCTCGTTAATTTCCTCTACAGTCTCGGCAACCACATCCACAACATCGGCGTAAGCGAGGTGGGTTATCTGACCATTGTATAACGTAGCTACCCCTGGTTGGTAGGTAATCTGCCTGATTGCTTTCTCTAGTGCAAGATTAAATAGTAAATGTGACAGACTACATCCCTGCCTAAGGCCACTGTGTATATTGAAACTTTCTGTCTCTTTCCTTCCAGCTCTTATTGTACATCTGCTACCTATGTAGCACGTTTTGATGAGGGATATTGATTTAGCTGGAATATTTACTTCTGGCGTTATGTGCTACATTTATGGTCTTGCACACTATAAGTTTGTCTGAAATCTACAAAGAGCTGATATAGGGTCTTATCATATTCGTAATAGTTCTCCATTAGTTGGTGGACTGTGTGAATATGATCCATAGTTGATCTGTTTCGCCTAAACTCACACTGATATTCCCCCAACTGCTCTATGTATGGTTTAAGCCGCTTCATTTGTGTAAGAGGCCGGTAGATTGAGATATACATTTAGGCAGATAGAGGGGTAGGTGGAAATGTATTCATTTTATTACTTGGATGTTTTAAAACAATGGCCGAGAGGAAGTTGTAGTGTTGCATATTCTCGCTTACCACCTAATGTTTGTAAACATAAGCTAGGGTATCGATAGAAGTGCTGATGTGACGAAATGTAAACACTAAGCCATGTTTCGCTTATGCCAGAAGTGCTTGCGTTAACAGTATTGCTTGAGACAGTATAACAGCCTTTCTGATTGGAGATAAGGGTGGAGGAGGAGAGAAGTTATTGGTGCACGGAGGTAAAGTCACGCCCTTAAAGGGTGTCACTTATCTATAACATTCAAAGTTATTGGATGAATTAAATAGTGACGTCGAAGCAGACTTGGCTTAGTGGGTATACAAGGATGACAGGTGGGAGTCCCTTGGCGTATCTTGAATAACCAAGTGTAATTTTATTCGGAATAAAAGAGAAAGATAAATACGTTTACTTAACATTCGAACTGATTTAGTGGAACTTGAATAAAGCCTGAGTTAAAGAAGAGGCATGGGGCCTACAGATGAATAACGTATGTGACTGAAAGTGTTAGTGACAGCGGAGCAAACATTAGAATTCTATTGTATACTTTGTATAACACACATGATAGGCTTATCCTCCTATAATTGGTACATTTTACTTTGCTTCCTTTCTTATGAATTAGAATAATCAACCCCTTTTGCCATTTTGTTGATAATTTTTCCTTATTCCATATTCCTCTTTTTAATTTATAAATGTCTTTTTCCAGCACTTTCCCGCATTTCTTTTTAGCAATTCTGCTGGCATTTTATCACAGCCTAGGATTTTTCCATTTTTTAATTCCTTTATGACCATCTTTATTTCAACTAATGTTAGTTCTTCAATGGGATCTATGTTATTTTACAGCCTGGATTGGGTGGGCCGGTCCGGTCTGTTTAGCAACTCATAAAAGTACTGTTGCTACTGTTCCATGACTTCGTTTTCTCCATAAAGTGTATCACCATTTGGTGTTTTAATCATCCAATTTTTAGCTTGAAAATCTTTCTTTACGGCTCTCAACTTTTTATGGGGTCTGGTGGGTGCATGCGAAATGCATAGAACTAAGTAATAAGCTATGCTTTAATATTAAGTCGTAGTCTACACAGCCTCTGCTTCCTAATTGCTTCCGTAATACCTGCTCGTGGTGCCCCTGCTTCTACTGAGGGTGCGTCAACGACCGAGTTTCAGGCGATATATCTTGAATCGGGAATGCGGGTCTAACCAACCTATATCCTTAAATAATTGGGTTACTGAAACTAAAACTGAACCTCGGAGGGATTGATCCTTGGAAACCGGACTAGAGAGAAATGGACAACTGAATTGAAATTATATATATATATATATATATATATATATATATATATATATAATATATATATATATATACTGTATATATATATATATATACATGTATGTATGTATACGTGTATATATGTATATATATATATATATATATATATATATTATATATATATGTATATATATAAGCAGCGGTTTCGCCGCACCTGGTTACGCCAGGTTGCTTGGACCGCGGCGCTTGCTCGCTTCGCTCGCTCCTTTGTTGACCCAGATGTGTAAATAAAAGAAGTTTATGCAACACATGGTTTTATTTAGTCACACATACAATATTACCTTTCTTAGTCACAGGAGGGTTGCATTCTTGGTCGTCTGTCCCGTCAGCGTATTTATCCACGCTTATTCATTTTCCTTTTGGTGTCTTCTGCCCGCCATCCGTGTCTTCATCACTCATACCTTTGATCTCTGTCAGTATGCTTTCCATCTTCTCGCGCAATTCCCTATTCTCTTCCTTCAAATTGTCGCGCAATTCCCTATTCTCTTCCATCAGCTTGGTTTAGATGTCTTCTTTTTTTTTCTATTTCTTCTTCTTCTTCTTCTTCTTCTTCTTCGCGTTCTTCTTCTTCGCGTTCTTCTTCTTCGCGTACTTCTTCTTCGCGTTCTTCTTCTTCTTCTTCTTCTTCTTCTTCTTCTTCTTCTTTTTCTTC
>NC_134783.1:78860368-78862868 GCF_046742065.1 Oratosquilla oratoria
AAGATCAACAAACAAGAGAATTCAAAAGACAGTTTCATGACGACAGGTATTATCAAAAGACCTATCCCAGATATAGTTCCCGCAGTCTTACTCCAACTTGCAGTTATTGCCACAAACTTAGACATAGTTTCCCTGAATGTAGGAAAAGGCTCAATAATCAAACTCTCTCTCAACCAGTGTTTGTCTCAAGTAATTCCCCCGGTCCAACTAGCTATTGTAGCCCAGCTAGGACCAATTCACAGAGTAAATCATCCTCCCAAAGTATGTTCAAACCCATTTTCTCATCACAAGTTAATACAGAATCTTCAACTCCCATCTGATCACACAACTTTCCAACTGAACTGAAAACCATACTAGACCCTATTTTACTCTTTCGTGATGAAAGGAACTATATCTAATTTCTGTAATAAGTCAAAACCCATCTCCGTCCTTAGAGATACAGGGCTATTCAAACTCTCCTGTTGGCTGACACATTGCCAAATCCCTCTGAGTCTTATTTGAATCAGGATGTCATTATAGACACCGTAGCAGGAATTAGAAAATTCCCACTTCACAAAATATATTTAAAAACTGGCATAGTCAAGGGAGATGTAGTAGTAGCTGCACTTTATGAAATGCCAGTGGTCGGCATTCAACCGCTATTATGAAATGACCTAGCAGGTATTAAGGTAAATTTCCCTATTGTCACTAATGACGATCCATCCATTTATCCTGTATATGCTGTAACTATGTCTCAAACCAGAAAACAAAATACTGTACAGAACCTTCACGCATCACAAGACAACGCACAGATAGTGCACGTGCAGAGGACATAGAATGGGTGTCGATACACTCATCCTGGAAAACTGTGATGCTACTTTCACTCCAAATATTACAGGCCAGAAGTAGAAAAAAACCCTTTCTCCCCTTTGGGATCAATGTGTGACCAAAACACAATCCGACACATTATCTCGATGTTATTACCTTGCACAAGGCAATTTAATGCGCCTAATGTCCTTCTGGACCAGTTTTGGCAAGCTAGACATCAAAGTGTTATTCTCACATGCATGAGGTCACAATGCAGTTGGCCCATGACACTCCTTTGGCAAGCCACCAAGGAGTCCGAAAAACATTGGCACACATCTTGAGACATTTTTATTGGCCTCATATCAGGAAATATGTATCACGTTACTGCAAACAATGTCGCACGTGTTAGATGGTAGGCAAACCAAATGAACCCGTTCCTAAAGCACCCTTACAGCCCATTCCTGCTATTGAAAAACCCTTCTCCAAAATCCTCATAGATTGCGTAGGACCTTTACCTCCTTCAAAGAAAGGACTCAAGTTCTTGTTGACAATCATGTGTCTCAGTACCAGATTCCCCGAAGCAATTCGAATAAGAAGCATGGGTATCAAACAGTCGTGAAGGAATTAATCATTTTTCTCTTATGGATTTTCCCCAAGACTTAGAAAGTGACCAAGGCACAAACTTTACGTCAAACCACTTTGAACACATCTTGAAAGGATTAGGAGTGCATCATACTATCTCTACCCCTTACCATCCTCAATCACAAGGTGCATTAGAACGATTCCATGGCACACTAAATCCTATGCTCAGAAAGTATGTTTTAGAAAACGGTCCTGACTGGGAAGGATTACCTTTATTACTATTTGCAGCCAGATCCTCCAAACAAGACAGTACAGACTATTGTCCAGCCGAACTCATTTTTAATCATGAAGTCAGAGGACCCTTTAAAGTATTGAAAGATAGTTGGTTTACTCTTGATTCATCTATTCAACCACTATACATGTAAAATGTTAGAAAGATTAAAGACAGCTTGGAACTTAGCCAAGAAAAAAATGACTCAGGATCAAGAGAAGATGAAGAGAAAATATGGTAAAAAGACAAAAGAGAGTTTCATCCAAGTGATAAAGTCCTCCTATATCTAGTTATACAAGGAGATTCTCTTCGGAGTAGTTTTCAAGGACCACACACCATCAAGGAGAAAGTAAGCCCTTTAAATTATATTATAGAAATTCATGAGAGGTGAAAGAAATTCAGGAAGCGCCATATAAACTCATTGAATCTATTTCATTCCAACTAGCCGTCTTGGCTAATGTAATAAAGGAAGGCACAAGCAAATACTACTTGCCACATCCTGATGCATTACAGCATTCTGAAACACATTTACATCCATCTTTACACTGACCACGACCCTTTAGTTTTCCTAAACAAACTCTCCGTTTCTAAATCTAACCAGACTCACCAGATGGAGTCTTCTTTTACAATCCTACACTCTTCACGTGCATCATGTAAAAGGATAAGAAAACGTCGTTGCAGATTCCCCTATCGAAAATCAACTTCAAAGTGTGAGGGTGTCACATCTTTAGCGTGAATAGACTCCTACGGTTGTGCTGTGTCACGTCCTTGCGTGAAGAAAGTCTCCTGTTTGTATTTTCAAGGGACTCCCCACTATCAGCTACTTGCTTCCTAACAACCAGAAGTGTCTCCCCATACTAC
>NC_134783.1:78907868-78910368 GCF_046742065.1 Oratosquilla oratoria
CTCTGTTGTCCATGGGCTTCGTCACTGTCCCGGTTCGTTTACCCAACTCCGATTCCTAACAGGGACTCGATCCGGGCTCCATCTGGAGGGGTCCCACCTCCATCTAGTGAGCGCTTGCCTGCCGTGCCGCGAGTGAGTTTCTTGATGAGACCTGGAGACCCCCGCTGGATGAGATATTGCTGCGACCCGGTCCCTCATTTTTTTTTTTTTTTTTTTTTTTTTACGTTGCATATGATGTATTTTTATTTTATTCTTTTTGTTTTTGTATGGTTATTGTTTCATTCATTTGATTTTTCACTTTGATTTTTTCCCGTAATTTTTATCATTAATTCTTATTACTATTTTCTTTCCGTTATCGTATTAACAAAGAGGCGTAGTTTTAATTTCACCTGTCATAATGCCATTATTCGGTACTTATTTTTGTTCTTATTTCTATTGTGTTCATATTATTACCCGCTTTTTACTTCTTTTTTTCATTTCTCTTGCGTTCATGTTATTTTTTTCATTATCTTTCGTTGGTGCATACTTTAGATTTTACAGTGTTGTTATTACCCGTTATTGGAAGAAATTTCCTGTAGTTTCTAAAAAAAAAAAAATTGGGGGGGGAGGTTTTGACTAGCACTGAAAATGTCTTTGTATGACATTATTCTATCTGTCCTTGTGCGGTTTTATTCAGACGAAGGAAATCTCCCTTCGCAGCCAATGGGGTAGATTGATTCCGAATATATTTTCATAAACACATTCGCTTTGTTTTATGAATCGTCGTTTTTTCAGCTGCCACCAAGCAATTTTATTCAGCTACTGGAGATATCTCTTCCCTCTGAAGCAAACAAGAAAGAGAAAAAAAAGCAAAATAAAATATTATATTTTCATTATCATCATTATTAGTATTACTATTATTATGCCATTATATTTTTATCTATTTATTTTTGATTGTTTGGGTGTAAAAATACAACTTTGATTATTTATGTGATCGCATTATCATCTATGTAATGCAACTTTTCAAGATGATCTTTATATCCCTTACCTCTTCTTTTTTATCTATGAAAATATCATTCAATGGTGGCGCTAGTAAACGCGTTCCTAGATTACTTTTGAGCAGAAATAAAACTTAATTTCTAGTATCATATTGCTATTTATAATTTTCTAATCAGATATTGTCAATATTTGAGGAGCCTCTAAAGCATTCAAATAAAATAGAGATTCTTTATATTAATCTCATCATTCTTATTAGAAGTTTATGCTACATAACAATGACTTTCTAAATGACATGGTCCAAATATAATTTTGATATACTAATGTGATCGTATATGTTGTCAAGCACCTCTAGTATAAGATGTGGAATCTTGTAGATCTCTTGGATGAAAGTCTACAAAGCATTCCCTATCCCCCCTCTCTTTCCCTCTCTCATCTATCTATCCATCTCCTTTTCTCTCTCTTTTTCTCTCCCTTCTCTTCCCCTCTCTCTCTTTCTATCTTCCCTCTCTCTCTCTCTCTCTCTCTCTCTCTCTCTCTCTCTCTCTCTCTCTCTCTCTCTCTCTCTCTCTCTCTCTCTCTCTCTCTCTCTCTCTCTCTCTCTCTCTCTCTCTCTCTCTCTCTCTCTCTCTCTCTCTCTCTCTCTCTCTCTCTCTCTCTCTCTCTCTCTCTCTCTCTCTCTCTCTCTCTCTCTCTCTCTCTCTCTCTCTCTCTCTCTCTCTCTCTCTCTCTTCCCTCTCTCTCATTCTCTCTCTCTCTCTCTCTCTCTCTCTCTCTCTCTCTCTCTCTCCTCTCTCTCTCTCTCTCTCTCTCTCTCTCTCTCTCTCTCCTCTCTCTTTCTCTCTCTCTCTCTCTCTCTCTCTCTCTCTCTCTCTCTCTCTCTCTCTCTCTCTCTCTCTCTCTCTCTCTCTCTCTCTCTCTCTCTCTCTCTCTCTCTCTCTCTCATTCTCTCTCATTCTCCCTCTCTCTTTCTTACTTATTTTTGTCAAATGTTATTAAAATTTCCAATATTTATTTAGTTTTCTTCAACCCTGTTTAAAAAATCCTCGGGAATATCAAACCAATATTCTTTTCTACTCTCTAAATATAATATTCTTTACTGCATATAAATAGGTTATCTGGGGGATCTACTTTTAGGTTCAATGATGTATTCTTTTATCATTCTGGTACGGGTGATGATTCGACATATGTAACTCCTTCGGCATATAATTTTGTAACAAAATCGTTTTGTGTTACTAAGCATAAAAAACATATAAAGTACTCCAAACGTGAAGGTTTCATAAACACAGATTAGCTGTTCACCCGGGCAATAGGTGAGATGTGAACTATGTCATTGTTATTAGTACACATTGATGGAGGATACTGCAAAAGTTCATACGGCCGATCATCCCCATCCATAAATTCATCTAATCTTTTCTTGAAACAGTTAATAGATTCAGCGCGCACTAAATGGTTACAAAGTCTATTCCATTCGTTAACCATTCTACACGTAAACCAGTTCTTACCTATTTCCATCTTAAACCTA
>NC_134783.1:78935368-78942868 GCF_046742065.1 Oratosquilla oratoria
GAACACAGACAAAACACCACCCCGAGGAAGATGACAAACGGAGGACATAGAAGACAATAATAAAAAGGTAACATCAAAGAAATATTTTGATAAAAGAAAAAAAAATATAAGTAAATGAAAAACAAATATATATATAATAATAACAAAAGTATGAATAAAAAAGAAAGTCGTAAAGGGTTAATTGGAAACAAAAACGGATTGGTATGATTGAAAGAAGGGGAACAAGCCAGCGATGGAAAGAGAGAACGAGAGAAAGAGAGAGTGAGAGAGAGAGAAAAAATGGAGAGGGATTAAGAACAAAGCTGATGGAAGAAGAAAAGGGAGGGAAAAGGTGATCCAAAAAGGTTCGAAGATAACACTGAACCCGCTCGGGGACACTCATCAGGCACAAGGAGCTCCTCTTCTGCTCGCTCGCTCGCTCTCTCTCTCTCTCTCTCTCTCTCTCTCTCTCTCTCTCTCTCTCTCTCTCTCTCTCTCTCTCTCTCTCTCTCTCTCTCTCTCTCTCTCTCTCTCTCTCTCTCTCTCTCTCTCTCTCTCTCTCTCTCTCTCTCTCTCTCTCTCTCTCTCTCTCTCTCTCTCTTCCTTCTCTCTCTCTCTCTCTCTCTCTCTCTCTCTCTCTCTCTCTCTCTCTCTCTCTCTCTCTCTCTCTCTCTCTCTCTCTCTCTCTCTCTCTCTCTCTCTCTCTCTCTCTCTCTCTCTCTCTCTCTCTCTCTCTCTCTCTCTCTCTCTCTCTCTCTCTCTCTCTCTCTTTCTAATCTTTCTCTAACGTTTTCTCTCTCTTTCTACTCGTTTCTCTCTCTTTCTGTCTCTCACTTTTTTTAATTTTATTTTGCCTTCATTTACTTACCTATTTATCTATCATTTCTTATTTATCTAGTTAATTGTTCATTTACTTATATGGCATATTTCTATTTACTTATTAATCAATTTGTTTATCTGTTTGTTTCTTCAATGCTAACTGAGAGAAACAGGTTTGTGTTTCGTTTTTTTTTTTTTTTTTGGGGGGGGGGGGCAGGTAATGTAAGCAAGATGCATCTGTGGTGTTGTGATGAACAAAACGCGTTCCAAGAGTCGAAGAAAGCGACGAGACCGAATTCATTATGTCAAAGAAATGTATCTATTTGTTTCCTTCGTACGTCGTGTACAAAGCCGACGATTATTGATTCCAGACGTGATGTGTATTAAGTATAGGCGTCGGCGGACGCGAATTTTTTTGGTTTTGGCAGATGATAAAATCTGTCTCGGAAGAACAGAGACTTATGAGAGTTTCCAGAAAGAGAAGAAAGGAAAAGGTCTTTTATATTTCAGTTCATGTTACCTTCTGGTGATTTTCTTAATTTTACCGAGATATGCTGACGTTTAAAAGTTATTCTGATCTTGGTTATTCTGCAAACCATGAGCGATCGTTCTTGTATATTTCTTTCTGGATCTCACCAGATGATTTTATTCAGGCAAGAGAGCCTTTGGCGTTTAAGGTGAATGGACTGGAGGTTTCACTGAACTAAATAAAGTTGCAAGGCAGTGGTGTGAATGGAGTATGTTAAGGTGGCCACTAGGTCTTATAGGTGAAGGTGTGCCGTAGTCTCTCTCATTCTCTCTCTCTCTCCCTCTCTTTCTCTCCCTCTCTCTCTCTCTCTCTCTCTCTCTCTCTCTCTCTCTCTCTCTCTCTCTCTCTCTCTCTCTCTCTCTCTCTCTCTCTCTCTCTCTCTGTCTCTCTGTCCATCCATCCATCTATCTAACTCTCTCACTCTCTCTTCCTCTCACTCTCTTTCTCCCTCTCTCTTTCCCTCTCTCTGTCTCTTGAATATTTCCTATTCTCCTTATTCATTCATTCCGTTATGAAATGTCTCAAGAACAATTTATTTGATTTATCTTTTATTTCATTGTATTCTGTAGGTTTTACACTTAACGCAGTCTAACATACTAAAGATCTTCACAAGAAAACGCCACACATTGCAACAGGCATGGGAATATGTTTTGTTACTATTTTCAGAAATGTTCGATCTAGAACATCAAATACTGAATTAGGCGAGCGATATCTTTTGGAAGTCGGTACGAGAATTGATGTTGCGACTGTGCTTCAATTCTCTCCGGTTACATTCATAACGGAATGATAAATAAAGTGTAAATGTTTTCCTGTCGGGTGGTTTGTCTCAGTGAATTGGAATTTCCTGATAACTCAGGTGATGGTACTGAACTGGATTTGCCTAACATTTTCAGTGTAAGGGTTCCCTATGTCTGAATAGAATGATTACATTGCAGAAAAATGTGATAGGTATGGCCAATACTTGAGTTGAACGATAATTTTTTTTTTTTTTTTTTTTTTTTTTTTGCCAAATTCTTGTTCTTGCACCATGAGCTTAAAGGTCCGGGAACGATTTCTAATGAGCAATGTAGAGTAATACTTATCTTTCCAGCACAAAGGAAGTTTTATTCTCATCTAAACAAGCATCTTCATTCATAAGCATCTTTATTTTGGGAAATAATTTTCGATTATTTGTTTATCTATCTATCTATTCATGTTTCTTTATCAATCTATATGTATTTACATATTCGCTTTTTTGTTTATTCATTTATTAATATACATATTCATTTACCTATTTATATATTCATCTATCTACTTATCTATCTTCATACATATTAAGTGATATAATTATCTATTCTAGTTTATCTATTCAATTATTTATTTATCTATTTGATTATTCATTAACATTTATATCATTATCTTTCCATTTACTTGTTTGAAATGAGGTGAAATCAAGTGTAACAGCAACTGAAATATTAAAGATCAGCTTTGGTTTACTGCCTCATCTGCCCCTGGGAAATATTTGTCAATCACAATAAAATTGTCACAGTAAGTTATTCTGAAACACATCATTTCAACCGAAGGGAATATAAAACTTTGGTGATATCTTATCTATTTCTACTGATGATGTTTTCATTTCTTTTGAAGTCACTGTATGATGGCATCGTATTGTTTTAAGACGTCAAGTTGCGTTATGATGTCACGTCGTCTGACGTACAATCAACAAATCATAACATGAAGTAATTCAATGTATTTCCAAGACGCTGCGAGAGCGAGAGACGTTTTCTCATACGAACAAGATCGTCCAGTAAGGAAAAAAAAAAAAAAAAAAAAAAAAAAACGAAACAAAATGAAATGAAATGAAACGAAATAAAATAAAATAAAATAAAATAAAATAAAATAAAATAAAATAAAATAAAATAAAATAAAATAAAATGAAATGAAATGAAATGAAATAAAATAAAATAAAATAAAATAAAATAAAATAAAATAAAATAAAATAAAATAAAATAAAATGAAATAAAATGAAATAAAATGAAATAAAATAAAATAAAATAGAATAAAATAAAATAAAATAAAATAAAATAAAATAAAATAAAATAAAATAAAATGAAATGAAATGAAATAAAATAAAATAAAATGAAATGAAATGAATTGAAATGAAATGAAATGAAATGAAATAAAATAAAATAAAATAAAATAAAATAGAGTACAATAAAATAAAATAAAATAAAATAAAACAAAATAAAATAAAATAAATAAAATAAAATAAAATAAAATGAAATAAAATAGAATAGAATAAAACAAATAAAATAAAATAAAATAAAATAGAATAAAATGAAATGAAAATAAGATTTTACTCGAAGAATTGATCAAAATTTAATTAACCAATCGAACATATGTCCTTTTTTAAATATATATATATATATGTATACATATATATATATATATATATATAATATATATATATTGTTGAGACATTCTGACAGGTTGATGTAAGCGGAATAGGAAACACAGGAGTCTTCGTCTTGAGTTTATTCCTGACTAGTTTCGCAGGTGTGCTTTTTCAAATTCCTTTGAAAAAGCACACCTGCGAAACTAGTCAGGAATAAACTCAAGACTAAGACTCCTGTGTTTCCTATTCCGCTTACATCATATATATATATATATATATACATATAAAGAGAGAGAGACAGAGAGATACATAGATTAATAGATAGATATATACATACATATACCAAAGGCTTTTTCTCCCTTACAATGGAGGTAGCCAAAAAAAAAAAAAAAAAAAAAGGGCAGAACCCATTCTCACAAATTCCATCCCCTACATACTCAATTCCCTCTTCCCTCCGCTTATCTTGGTACCTCCAGGATGACGGGTCATCCCTGCATCTTGTCCACTGCCCTGGGTCATGAAATCGGCGACCCCCCTCTTCGTCGCATCATGCAGAAAAGGAAAAGACGGGGAGAAATCCTTTCGGGCTGCGTCAATTTATTTCTCGTACATACTCCCTTACAACTCATCCACATCCCACCCCCCTCATGTATCGCAGCATCATCCATACACAACCATTCTCCATTCACACCTATCTTCTGTCCTCTCCCGTCCTTCCTCAACAGACATTCCCCTATTTCCCAATGCCCCTTTTACTCCATCCATTCATCTCATCCTAGGTCGCCCCCTCATGTTCACTTCCTCCACCTCTGCCTTCCACACCTCTTTAACTAATCTTTCTTCACTCACTCCTTCCATGTGTCCAAATCATCCCAATACTCTTTCATCAACCCTATCTCACAACTCACTTTCCACCCCTGTTCTTCTTCTCACCTCCTCATTTCTCACTCTAGCCTAGTAATTCCTATCATACTTCTCAGGCATTTCATCTCAAACACATTCAAACTCCTCCTCTCTTCCTCTCTTATGTTCCATATTTCTGCCCCGTACAGTGCTCTTGGCACAACCATTCCAGTCTGCTGCCACTTTCTTCCCTTGTACATCTAATCACCTCACTTTTACGCACATTTATCTTCAACTTCCTTCTTTCGCACACCTTCCCAAACTCTGTCACTAGCTTCCTTAATCCCCCTGTGATCCTGCTGTAAGCGCAGTGTCATCAGCAAATAGCAAGTGGCTAATCTCCCACTTTTCTCCATTTTCTATAACCATCTTCAATCCCTGACCCCCGACCCTTGCATTTACCTCTCGCACTACCCCATCCATGTATAAATTGAACAGTCAGGGTGACATAACACATCCCTGACGAAGTCCTAACTTTACCTCAAACCACTCACTCTCTCCATTTCTAATCCTAACACAAGCTCTACTACTCTCGTAAAAACTCTTGACTGATCTTAAAAGCTTTCCTCCTATTCTATATATCTATAATACCTCCCACAGTGCCTTCCTGTCAACTCTGGCATAAGCCTTTTCCAAATCCACAAATGTCCAAAATACATCCTTACCTTTTCCTATAGCTTTCTCACATATCTGTCTCACCACAAAAATCTGATCTACACAACCCCTATTTGTCCTAAATCCACACTGTTCCTCATCAATTACTCCATCTGTTCCTCTCCTAATCCTCTCAGTCAAGACCCTCCCATAAGCCTTCCCAACTACACTTAACAAGCTGATCCCTCTGAAACTACTACACTTACACTTGTCCCCCTTCCCCTTGTAAAGTGGAAGTACACAGGACCTCCTCCAGTCCTCCAGCACTCTACTCTCTCTTAAACAAACATTAAACAGCCTCACCATCCAATCCACCATCACTGTACCTCCTTTCTTCAGACATTCTGCATGGCATCCATCCAACCCAGGAGCCTTACCTGCTCTCATCATCTTAACAACTGCCTTCACTTCATCTTTCCTTATTTCTACTCCATTTTCTCACTCATCATGGTCATTTTCTTAGCGCTTCCCACTACAACTACCTTTCCCTCTCAATCCTCCTTCAATTTAGCAACTTCCTAAAATACTCTGCCCATCTTCCTTTCACTGCCTTCTCCTCAATTATCGTCTATCCATCTGCACCTTTAATTTTTTGTTCTCTACTTGATTCGCCTCCTCTTCTCTTAATTTCTTTCCAAAGCATTTTTTTTTCTTTCAAAATTTTCTGTCATACTCTTACCCCATTTCACATCTGCTCTCCTCTTTGCCTCCTTTATTCTACGCTTTACTTCTCTTCTCTTTATTTTGTACCTCTCATATGATTCTTTCTTCTGATTTGTAACCAATCTATGAAGGCCTCCTTCTATTCATCTACACCCTTCATTGCTTACTCATCCCACCATTCACTACCCTTCCCTCTATTTCCTTCCGTCCTCCTTGTTCCACACACCATCTTTGCACATTTTATGACTCCTTCCTTGAACCATCCCCATTCCCCCTTCACTCCTAGTTCTACTCTATCCTTCACTCCCTCCCACTCCTCTCTCAGCTTCTTATACTCCTCTTTTTCTTTCTCATTTAAACAGTTCACTCTAAGCACCTCCCTACCTTCTGCTCTTTTCCTCTTTCTCCACCTATCCTCCACTCTCTACTTACCTTTCACCAAAAAATGATATGATATTTCCCCACTCTCTCCCCTTAGAACATGTACATACTTAACTCTTCCTACTATACTCCTGGTTACCACTATATAGACCATTAATGCTCTATCTACCACCGTTCCATCCACCATCCTCTCCCATGTGAAATTATGCTTCACTTTTTTCCTAAGCACTTGTCTTTGCTATCAAAATAAATTCTTTCGAGACATACCTCCACCATCAACTCTTCACTGTCCGACCCATCGGAGACAAAACTGTCTGGTTCAACGCCGGATCAGAAATGAGACAAGGATCAGTTATCTCTTCCCTTCTCTTCATACGCCTGATGGACCATAACACCAAGAATGTGGAGAATATGGAACCCACCAATGAACCGGGAGAGGCGGATAAGTTCGCCTGCGCGTACGATGTTGGAATCATAGATCCTGCTTCGTAGTTGCTTGCGGTAACGGTTGAATTATGGAACAGAGTTCTGGAAGACCACGGACTGGTAGTCTCCCGACAAAACAAACCCCTTCAGGTGGAAGTTGGCGGAATCACCTTGAAGCAGACCACGGCATATAAATATTTGGGAGTTATATACGATGACAAAGAAACCCACGAAGGAGGAATACAAGACAGAATTCAGAAGTACACGGCAAATGTCAACTTTTTGTACCCCCCTGTTGAGGGACAAGAAAATACCGGTAAAAGTCAAGACAACAATATACATGATCATCCTCCGGCCCATACTGACGTACGGTTGTGAGGTATGAACGTTGACGACGAAAGCGACACCCCGAGTGCAGCCAGCCACCGGAAGATGGGTGAGAGAGGTGAGAGAGGTAAAAACAACTTCGCCAGCCATGTAGTTAATAAATGGAATAAACTTCCTGCAGAGGCAGTGCAATGTAGTTCATTTCAAGGTTTTAATATTCGTTTAGATAAGAACCTTAGTAAGATGCTGAATACCTGCCATTTATTTAATATAATTTATTTATTTGTTTGTTAACATTTGACTGTTTATCATTTCCTTGATTAATATTTATCATTATTTATCTGTCAATTTATTACTATTTACTTTTTACCTGTTTGTTTATTATCTAACATTACCTACTTATTTGTTTATCTATTTAATTGTTTATTTATCTTATTTATTATCA
>NC_134783.1:78950368-78952868 GCF_046742065.1 Oratosquilla oratoria
CATATGAACATAGAATAATAAGAAAGGAGGATACTGCAAGTGACCATAAGGCCTACACTAGGCAGTTCTCTGTCTCTTACCACCTGTCATTCCTAGTCATAAAGTTATCTAACCTTCTCAAGAAGCCAAGAATTCCTCAATTAGCTTCATGCATCCAACTCCATCCATACCACTGATGTTCTTGAGATCTTAGGTAATAGTCATTAGAGATGCACAATGTTCAGATACAATAAATAAACGAATATATCGCTAGTGTTTTAATTTAGCTATATACATCAATGTTGACAACATTTTCTGAAAGAGGTAACATGTTGTCGGTCCTAAAATAAGGACCATGGGCGCTTGGCAAACTGGGTAACAAGCTGAAAATTGTTTCAGCGCTCACTATATGGTTACTAAGCTATTCCATTATGTAACTATTCTGTTGATAAACCCGTATTTGGCTATTTCGTTCTTAAGCATAAAATCTACCCCACGGTCATTGGGATGCCCAAAAGATTTCATTGTGAAGAAATGGTAGCATTGTCTGTGTTATATTAATCTAGGTTACTACAAGTAGTAGTATAAGGAGAATAAAGGAGGAACGAAAGAGTCGCTGGTCCAGAGATCGAGTGTCAGCCCCTCGGGGATGCACCTTAGGTACGTGTTGATAAAATATGAAAAAATTGGGGGAACAGAATTCACACCAACGTACGAGTACGTCTCGCAGGATCACCACAGGCAGCTACTGATCAGTGTTCTTATAATGGATGAATCACGGTGCATTAATGATTTATTATCAGTAAGCTTTGGTCACAGGCATGTTGCATCCAAAACAAGTTGTAAAAACGGACGCAACTCGTTATTGGCCTCTTTTTCGTAGCTGCTTCATCTTTTTTAAACAACCTGTTGAAAACTCTCAGACTGTACGCATGCAGGCGATAGCTCAGAACAAATGCGTTCTAATGTTAGTAGCAAGGATTGGAAAGAACGCAGAGGTGATTATGTTTTTGTTTTCTTTTTACCTTTTCTTTCTCTTTTAGTAGTAGTAGTTGGAAAGAAATCCTCTCTCAGGAAGATCACAGTCAAAGATAACTAAATAGACGAATAAATAAATAGATAAATAAAGATAAAGTCCTTGTCACAATCCATGTATTAGGATAAGAAAATACATATTTTGCAGAGATATCAGAGGAAAAAAGATAAACAAATAATAAATAGGTAAACAAATAAAAATAATAATAAATAAATAAAATAACAATCCCTGTAACATCTCTGAGAAATGATTTGTATCCAAAATATTGTAAAAATACAAATCGCAAAAGATCATCTCTGCTTTTCTTCCTGTGCCAATTTTTGTCATAAAGAACTCTCTTGTTCTCAAATAAATCCATGACGTATTTCTACGAAGAAACAAAGTTCAGTATTTTCATCCAACCTTGTAATTATATGCTTCAGTGTTTTGACTTAATTAGTTGTAATGAAAATATGGAGATGAGATGCTTGACAGTCAGACACATTTTTTAAAAAGAAAGCCAATAATATAATCAATTAGATTATTAAAAATAAATAGATAAATTTATGTAGTAAAGTAAAAACCAAATTAACAATGGAGCATGTTTCAGACAATCCAGTCATTTATTTTATATTCATTATCAAGGTAGTTACATTTATCTATTTCGGATTCAGTTATTCAGTTGATCGTTGTGAAGATTCATCTGTATAATAACAACCGACCGTATTTGTTTAAAAACAAAGAAAAAATATATAACAAGTAAGTAAATAGATAGATGAATAGAAAATAAAGAGATAGCAAAAACGATTCATAGATTCTCCATCAAATCTTATTCCTTACATAAATATAATCGATATTCAATATTGCTTTGTAAGTAAATTTTGAATTCTTTCATATAACATGTTTTAAGTCATTTGTGAACAAGCGCTTACACATACCTATGTGTTTTTCAAGCGCAGTTGATATGTATAAGATCAAATCTAAATTCATATAATGAATGAAAAAAAATTCATGGGTCCCTTCCGCGCCGGGTGCTACTTTTCTTTTTAATCTTGACTGTTGCCTGACAATTTATCGTTTGTGGTACTGTGATTGATAGCAAAAGGATTGTAGCCTCTTTCACTTAATACTTTCCTTATCGCATAATATTTTTCCTTTTATCTTCGTTGCCACCAGATAATTTTATTCGTTCCCATGGTAATACTTCCCCTACATCCGTATGTAAGGGCTTAAGAATAAGTTTCATGTAAATCTCTAGAACAATCGAAATCTGTAAACCGTTCTAGTTAGTCATGTTTGTCTGCCGACAACTCATGTGCATTTCAAATAGAGCGTATGCAAATATGATAGACGAATCACGAATATATCAATGAGCTGTTGCTTGTAAACATTGTAAATGTGAATTCATTTGAAATAGTTTACGAGCGGGATTTATTTTTTTTTTTTAAGCGTGGCAGCAGGAAATACATTTGGATATCCATGTTGGTTTATCAGCAAGCTGGTTCT
>NC_134783.1:78957868-78967868 GCF_046742065.1 Oratosquilla oratoria
GCGAGCTCAAGGAACAAGTTCAAGCAGAAGACCGCTGTAGTTTTTACAGCAGGCAACGTTCCAGATCCAGACCAAGATACAAGAGCACGGACCGCATCCCAGCGGTATGTTATTACCATACCCAGTTCGGTTCTAAGGCACGCAAGTGTAACCAACCTTACACCTTCACCCATTCACCCACTTTAAACCCCAGCGGCGAACATTAGAGGTGCATAATGTTCGCCCCTCCTACTCACAACTCTTCTACATCAGAGACCCTCTGACGCGCCACCTATTTCTTATTGACACCGGTGCTGCAGTAAGCATACTTCCTGCTACAGCCAGTTCAAGGATGTTACCACCACTCATTTCCTTCTACGCAGCCAACAAGACGAAGATCGACGTCTTCAGGAAATCTACCTTAACCCTCTTCCTCAACCTCCGTAGTGCCTTTGAGTGGACGTTCTACGTCGCCGACGTATACCAATCCTCGGAGACGATTTCCTCAACCTCTACGGTCTTCTTGTAGACATACAGCGCCGTCCCCTCTACGATGTCTCGTCCTACGACCACACTCAACCTGGCGTTAGGACCAGCATCTCTGTCATCAGTCAAGACACCCCTTTTGCTTCCCTACTGCAACAGTTTTCCACCCTCACTCAGCCACATCCTTGCACACCGCCGATACGTCACCACGTCAAGCATCGCATCGTCACTTCTGCCCGCCAACCCACGCCAAGTCACGACGTCTTGCACCCAAACAACAATGCATCGTCAAGACTGAGTTCGAGTCCCTTATGCCTCAGGGGATCATTCGGCCCAGCAACAACAACTGGTTTTCGGCGCTTCACGCCGTACATAAAAAGAGCGGTGATTTGTGACCGTGTGGTGATTACCGAGCACTGAACTCCCAAACTGTCTTCGATCGACACCCCATCCCCAACATCCAAGTATTTGGCTCCCAGCTCTTCGACTGTGCCCTCTTTTCTACAGTGGATCTTGTGCAAGCTTTCCATCAGATCCCTGTCCATCCCGGTGACATCCCGAAGACGGCCATTATCACCCCATTTGGCCTCTACAAATACGTCCGGATACCCTTCGGCCTGAAGAATACAGCACAGACATTCCAGCGCTTCATCGACGAAGTTTTACGTGGCTTACCCATCTGTTTCGCCTACATAGATGACCTCCTCGTCACCAGCCCTGATGAAGCCTCCCACCGCCGTCAACTCGAAAAAGTCCTCACCCGTCAAAGAGCCTACGGAATCCAAATGAACGCCGCCAAATCGAAATTTGGATTGGTACCCGTAGATTTCCTCGGACATACCATCTCCTCCATGGGAATTTCACATCTGAGTACCAAATGTGATGCCATTCGCCAATTCCCGAAGTCCTACACCCAGAGACAACTCAAGCAGTTCTTAGGTATGGTAAATTTTTACAATCGCTTCATCCCTAAGTGTTCCCTCATGTTACAACCTTTGTATTCTCTCATTAGGCCTTGCAAGCGTGGTCAGTCCATAAAGCTCGCTTGGTGTCCTGAAGCCGACGAAGCTTTCGCTTCTGCGAAGACTGCGCTGGACACCGTCGCCACCCTCAGTTTCCCAGCCCCGGAGGCCCTCACATCCATCGCCACGGACGCCTCCAACGATGGAATCGGCGCCGTCTTACAACAATACGTCAACAGTGCTTGGAAGCCGCTCGCCTTCTTTTCCAAGAAACTGAGCAAGACTGAGAAGAACTACAGCGTATTCGACAGGGAGTTGCTTGCTGTCTACCGGGCAGTCCAACGATTCAGGTATTTCCTTGAAGGTCGACAGTTCATCATCTTCACAGACCATAAACCCCTCACCACCACTTTCCACGCTAACAAAGCCAGCTATACCCCTACTCAGCTCCGCCACTTACAGTACATTTCTCAGTTCTCCACAGATATTCGCTACGTCCAAGGTACTGACAACGCACCCGGTGATGTCCTCTCCAGAAGTAATCACTCAGTTTCTTCGCAGTCTCCTGTAATCGACTACGCCGCCATTGCAGCAGCACAGGCCAACTGCGACGAATTGCAGCGACTGTTGGACAACCCTTCCTTCAAGATGAGAAAAATTTATGTACCCGGCATAGACATCCGTCTGTATGCTGCCGTCTCCACTGGTAGCCTTCGCACCTTTATACCTACGTCATTCCGACATCAACTCTTCCGCCACCTTCATGACCTTGCATACCCTGGCATCCGTGTATCCCAACGGATGTTGACCTCCAAGTTCATCTGGCCAAGCATCAACAAGGACGTCAAGCAGTGGGCCCGCACCTGCCTCCAGTGCCAGGCCTCCAAGGTAACATGACACATTATCCCCACTAACTTCTATCCCACTTGTCTCTACCAGGTTCATCCACATACACGTCGATATTGTCGGCCCACTCCCATACTCCAACGGCTACAAGTACGTGTTCACCTGTGTCGACCGTTTCACTCATTGGCCAGAGGCAATTCCTCTTCCTGACATCAACACCGACACCATTGCACGAGCGTTCAACAACAACTGGATTGCTCGCTTCGGTGTCCCGACCAATCAAACCTCGGACAGAGGCAGCCAGTTTGAGTCGACCCTCTGGAACAAGGTAATGGCCCTCTTTGGTATCCGCCGTTACCGTACTGTCAATTACCATCCCCAGGCCAACGGCATGGTAGAGCGTTTTCATCGCCAGCTCAGGGCCGCCCTCTACGCCATACCCTTGACAATGACAACGAGCTCTGGTCAGTGACGCTGTCCCTTGTGCTCCTTAGTATCAGGACCTCCCTCAAGGTTAACATTGCCCACTCTCCTGCTGAACTCATTTTTTGGCACTACCCTCAGGCTTCCCGGAGAATTCATCGCTGACGTGCCTCAACCCAACTCCTGTACTGCACACGACTTCGCTTTCCAACTGAAGGAGACCATGGCCAAGCTCCGCCCCCTTCCGCCACACCAAGCCAAGTCGCCTAGGACCTTTGTGACCCAGGACCTTCTCCAGTGCACCCACGTCTTCGTCAGAACGGACGACGTAAGAAAAGCCCTCCAGCCTCCGTACGAAAGCCCCTTCGAAGTTTCGCGCCGCACTAGGAAAACCGCGACAATTCGGCGAAACGGAAAGCGTGACCACATTTCTATTGATCGGGTCAAACCGGCCTACCTTTTTGACCCAACGGACATTCCCGTCAACGGCACTCCCATTCCTACTCTTCCCAAGCGCCCCTGGACCTCCAAGACTGTATAATTCCACCAGTCACTCTGGGGGGGGGGGAGCAATGTGGCAACACGCCACTACTGTAGTGTCCCCTTAACGCATATAGCATTTTTGTGAAATGAAATTACTGTAATTTAGAAACTATTGTGTGTGTCCATGTTAATAAAACTATATATTGTAAATAATATTGCCACATACTAGGATGGCCCTTGTAAGGTAGAAAGCATCTGAGTGAGACATTGTTGTATAAATGTACACAGTAATAAAATATTGATTGTATATAATTCATGTCATGGCGGGCGGATGTTGAATAACAAGTCCAATGAGATTTGGAGTTTAATTTAATCCTTCTCTTACGGATGATTACCAATTACCACATCAGCGGAAAAGTGTCACCGTTGACCAAACATCGTAACAAGCAGTTATGATATATATTTCTTCAGAGCATAAGGATGATAATCTACTAGTATGTATAATATCACGGACGTAATGGTATGACTCGTGATAAAGTTATTTCTATTTTGTCTTTGATCAGGTAATATTGAAATCAAGATTACCAAACAAAAAACGTTTGTCTAATTCTACTCGTAAGATCAACTTTGTGAGACAAATTTCGATTGATATATCTTTCTTTAATCCATTCTTAATGTTTTAATACCTATTGTTGACAGTAGTCGACAGTTCCCGGTTGGTATTCCAAACACCAAGTATCAATACTCAAATTGGCGTATCTTTAATCTATTTATAATTAACCCTTGTGGTTTGTTAAAATCTTATAACATCTAATCTGTCCCAGGTCAAAACGACCTATCTTATTAATTCTGACAGTTTTTTACCATACAAAGTAATTTTTTAATTACTTTGCGTTCCCAGAGTACACTGCAAGAAAGTTATAATCATTCAGACTCCAAATCTATCTCTGCCAGCCATCCTACTTTATTGAAAAGTAGGTTTTTGTTGAAATGATTGCAGTTGAATATTGTGACACCATGATGCTTACATATAGTTTTTTGGCAGATTGCTATTACTTTGCCATAATTTTTGCACATATAACAGTGCCATCTTTTTGTATATGTTTCCTGAGATTTAGAATTAGTATTTATAGTCAGCTTACAATTGCAGTAATTCACCAATATTGTAACATCTAATCCGTTCCGGGTCAAAATGACCCGTCTCATAAGTTCTGACAATTCTCTACCATACAAAGTACATAATTGATTATCTTGCATGTCCAGGGTCTATTACGTGGAAATGACTGTCATTCAGACCCCACTTCTAACCCTCCCAACCACCCTACCTTATTGAAGATTAGGAATTAGTTGCAATTATTGCACTTGAACATTACAACAGCACGCCGCTTATATATAGTTCTTCGGCAGACCAAGCATATTGTGGTTATTTTGTTGTAGAATTTACACATATGACAACACTGTCTCTTTGCAGCTCTTTCCTGACTGAGAATTATTATATTCTATAGTTGGCCTTGCAGCTTCAGCATCTCGCCGGGTATTTGGCGTCCTAGGTAACAATATCCTTGAAGACAATACAGGTTGGATTAAGGTCAATCCAAGTTCATGAAGGAAAATTCTTCTCTTGAAGGTAGCTTTTCCCTTCCAGCTAGGTTGCACTATAGTCCAAAGGACAAAAGCATTGTAGGCAGACACATCCATTATGTAATCAAGCAAGGCTATAGGCCATCTCTTTGTCTGACGTTTTGACCTATAAGTTGTAAAAAAAAATGGTCTAAATTATCAACTCCTCCTTTAGTTGGATTGTAAAATTCAATTATATCAGATTTTTTTCACTACAAGTGACACTATCATGCATGTTACTCAACAATACTACAGTTTTCCCTTTTCTGGGGCAATATGAAATAATGATATTATCTTCATAGTAACCTTCAAGGGTAGTATATCTGGTCCTTCCTTTAGGGTTACAGAATTCTACTGGGAGTTCTTGTCGATTTTTCCTGATAGTTCCAACAATTGTTTGCTTGCGCCTTTTCAATACTTTAGCTAAAAAATCTAAGGTACAGAAAAAATTGTCACAAGTTACATATCTACCTTTGAGCCCTTCTGTAAGTTGCAGAACAATACGTTTACCTTGCTCACGTTCTACAGATTCATCTTTACGCCCAGTGTAAACTTCAGCATTCCAAAGATAACTACTCTCTGCATCACATGCTGCCCAAATCTTTATCCCATATCTATCAGGTTTTGATGGAATATACTGCCTAAATGGACAGTTTCCTCTAAAAGGAACCAGTTGCTCATCTACAGTAACAGTTGACGATATGTTATACATCAGAGGGAGTCTCTCAACCCAAATGTTCCAAACATCTCTAATAGGAGCAAGCTTGTCTGTGGATCTCCTTCGAGCTCTGGTTTCTTTATCATCAAATCTAATGAACCTAGAATATTTCATAAAGGTTTCAAGAGACATTGTAGCTCGAAATATAGGACGTCCATATGTGTCATCCCAAAGACTCCTAAGTGACTCTCCATGAAAATAATTGTTAAAGAAAAATTTATATACTATTTGAAAAGGAAACTTTAATAATTTAATCATACTATCTTCTTTGATGTAGTTACTGAGTAACTGGGAATAAATATAGCAAAAAGTAGGTATGGGTCATTTTGACCCGAACAGATTACGTGTTATTTTATTTATTTATTTATTTATTCATTTATTCATTTATTCATTTATTCATTTATTCATTTATTCATTTATTCATTTATTCATTTATTCATTTATTCATTTATTCATTTATTCATTTATTCATTTATTCATTTATTCATTTATTTATTCATTCATTTATTTATTTTATTTTATTCTATTTATTTTATTTATTTATTCATTTATTTATTTATTTGTATTTATTTATTTATTATTCATTTATTTATTTATTTATTTATTTATTTATTTATTTATTTATTTATTTATCTATTTTATTTTATTATTATTATTATTATTATTATTATTATTATTATTATTATTTTTTTTTTTTTTTTTATTTTTTTTTTTTTTTTTCTGCTCATTAACTACTGGGAAAAAATTACCAGGCTTAGACAGCATAATAACCCCCTAAAGTCAGAAAAAGTCAAGGAGTATGAATCTACACTCTCTAAAAGCAAAAGAGATATGCTAATGTAAAATTGTTTTCGGGTCAAAAAGACTCCTAACAGTGCAGGAGGGTTAAACGTATTTTTTTTTTTTTTTTTTTTTAACTTTCTTTGATATCAATGGTTTTAAAAGTGTATGAACTTACATATCACAGTGCCTTTATATACATAACATCGATATTTAATGAGATGCTTGGCAACGATTTATATCCTCGATTCTGAATCCCATAAGGTACATAGTTCTTTCTTTAGCTGATTGATGTAGAGAGTAATTATTCTTACCACAATTCGATAGACGAAGTATCTTATTTGGCTAGCTGGCTTTTCTTCCTGTTTTTGCCTCGTACTGATTGGAGACTGGAAGTTACAAGGTTTCCCTTTGAATTTATTTAGAAACTAAAAAAAAAAAAAAAAAAAAAAAAAGGTCGACTTGACTCGATCTAGCTGGCTCTTGAATCATTCTAGATGTTTGAATAAATAAAGACTTGAATTTTGTATGGCTTCGGATGCTCCTTGATTAGTAACATGAATGGTGCGAAGAGGCAGATCTCATTAAAGAGACCCTTTTCAAATGAAGTGAATTTTCATGGAATCTGCAATGTCGACGACAGCCGGGTCGCACTCGCATTTATCCAAGAAGACATACAATGTTCTCAATGGTACATGACTTTATCCAGTAAGGAGTACATCATTTATATAAAATCTTGTTTACAATACTGATGATGAACATTTAATGATAAGAACATCAGAATGAAGAAGACTATAAGAGACCATAAGGACTACATTAGGCAGTTCCATGTCCATCCATAAAGTTGTCTAACCTTTTGTTAAAATAAACGATAGTTTTAGCGCTTACTACATGATTACTAAGTCTATTCTATTCGTTGACCACTTGTTAGCTCTGCTGCTACCATTACTTTCAGTTCCCTTCTCTCCTTAATTACTGGATTTAATTCTGTTAACTGTTGCTTCTGTGATATAATGTTTCTTTATTCACTTTCTACTTTATTTACTTTCTTTTCGTCATTGTATAATTTTAAGTCACTCATCTGTAGGCCCCATGCCTCTTTCGTCCTACTTAGTCAAGTTCCATTACTCAGTAAACGAAGGGGAATTAAATTGAACTTAAACTTTTCTTCATTTTCTTCACTAATTCTTCTACAACGTTATTGTCTTAGGTACACCAGAGGACTCCCACCTGGGATCCTTATTACACTCACCAAGCCAAGTCTGCTTCGACGTCACTATTTAATTCATCCGATAACTTTGACCGTTACAAATAAGTGCCACCCTTTAAGGGTGTGATTTCATCTCCGTGCACCAATAATTTCTCTCCTCCTCCACTATTTTCTCAAATCAAAAAGACTGTTATACTGTCTCAAGCAATACTGCTTACGCAAGCAATCTTGTCACGAAGCAAAGTGGCTTAGTGTTAACAATTTGTAATATCAGCACCTATATCGATACCCTAGCTTGTGTTTACAAACATTAGGCGGTGAGCGAGAATATACAGCTCTGCAACTCCGTAGCGGTCATTGTTTTCAAAACATCTAAGTCGTAAAATTAATTTCTCACCACCTACCCCTCTATCTACCTACTTGTCTACTTTAATCTACCAGCCTCTTACACCACTCTTTAGGTTAAATAGTTCTTGCCTATTCCCTTCTTAAATTCAAATTTGTCCAATCTAAATCCATTACTGTGAGTCCTATCCTGTTGTCTTAATATGATGACCCTGTCTGCGTACCTCCTTTTAAAGCCCTTGATCCACTTGAACACTTCTATTAGATCCCCCCACACCCTGGGTCTTTCCAGAGAGTGTAAATTAAGATGCCTAAGTAAGGTAAATTTCTGATCTCAGTTATCATTTTTGGTCATTCTCTTCTGTACTAATTCTAGTGAATTGATATAACGTATATACATAATTATATGAATAATAAGTCTGTGACATCACTCTTTCATTCGAATGCAGAAACTGGTGACGTAATGTCGATGCTTATGTCCAGGAATCCCGAAACGATGGAATTCTATCCTGTTGGTCACATGACAATAATGAACCTTTTCAGGATCCAAAAAATCGTTTTAAGATAAGATATTTAGGTCATCCCTATTAACTCTATCTACACAAGAATGATACTTTGATATTTTATCCTGGGTGATGGAATATAAATCTCTTCAATGAACCAAGCTGGTAGAGCCTGCATCACAACATAAAGACAACACAAGTCGATGGGAAGAGACAAGTAGAGATAGATCAAAAGAGATTTTCTGGTTTCGTCTGGGAAGTCGCTGAGGTTATTTAATTTTGGTTTGAAAGGACCATGAAGTCATTCCAGTTGGTCTGAGGAAACCACGCAAGTCATCCTAGTCTGGTCCAGTGAACTGTGCAAGTCATTTCAATTTGTTTGACGAAGCCACTCAAAACATATCACGTCATTCTATCTGACGGGGGAGGGGAGTGTCACGTAAGCCAATATATTTTCTTCATAGATACTATGCAACTCACCACATTACCTTGACTTGTATATAAGATCATAAGAACTGAGGAGACTTCAAGAGACCATAAGGCCTACACTAGGCAGTTCCATGTCTCTTACCACCCGTCATCTCTAACCAAAAAGTCATCTAATGTTCTGTTAAAACAACCAATTCTTTCAGCGCTCTCTACATGGTTACTATGGTTACCAAATCTATTTTATTTGTGAACCAGTCCTTGTTTATTTCCTTCTTAAACCTAAATATGTCGAATCTAAATTCATTACTAAATTGTATCTGTCACCTGAGGCGGAGCTCAGTGAAATCAAAGAATAGGAAACTCGACTTGTCATTTGACTTTGTACCTCGTTTGTTTAATTTAACCGATGGAAAACACACAGAATGTTATACAATTGAAATTCATCTAAAGGAAGGAGAATGGTTATGTAACTTTAGGTAAATAAATTGTCTGGCTGCAGTCAGAAAAACAATATATACCCTAACGATAGGCGTCTACATTTTTATCGACCCCCAAATTTGGCTGACGACACATATAGAAAAAGTATATTTGAAGACTCACCACTATACCCTGGTTGATTTCTTTTTATGAGTTTAATACTAATATTTCCATGACGACTTTTTCATATTTAATTCAGGATAATATCAAACATTTTTTCCCATTAAAATGGTGGCCTTCGGACTGAAGTGTTTCAGGATTTTATTTGTGTGTGTGTGTGTGTGTGTGTGTGTGTGTGTTTGTGTGTGTGTGTGTGTGTGTGTGTGTGTGTGTGTGTGTGTGTGTGTGTGTGTGTGTGTGTGTGTGTGTGTGTGTGTGTGTGTGTGTGTGTGTGTGTGTGTGTGTGTGTGTGTGTGTGTGTGTGTGTGTGTGTGTGTGTGTGTGTGTGTGTGTGTGTGTGAGTGTGTGTGTGCATTTACCTAATTGTATTAGACATGAAAGGAATTAAGTTCGTCGAAAACTCTAGAATATCCATCTCTGATACCTATTCTTATATTCGTTTATAAATTTAACTTTGCCTATATTATCTTCTAGGCTATTCTAAGAGTGTACGCATCTTTAGAGAAAAAAAGTATCTATTGATGTCTTTAAAAAATATAGACTTTTTCCTTTGTCCTATGAATCCGTGACGCCCTTGCGTCCACCCAAAACCATGAAAGAGATATTTGTGTTGTCCATT
>NC_134783.1:78972868-78985368 GCF_046742065.1 Oratosquilla oratoria
ATTCATATATATATATATATATATATATATATATATGTATATATATATATACATATATATATATATATGTATATATATATATACATACATATATATATATATATATATATATATACATACATATATATAAAAGATGAATTGGAGGCGAATCAAGTAGAGAGGAGGGGGTAAAAGCTGCAGATGGAGAGATGATAATGGAAGAGAAGGCAGTGAGAAGAAGGTGGGCAGAGTATTTTAGGGAGTTGCTAAGGGGTGAAAGTGGCAGCAGACTGGAAGTGAGCATTAAGGAAGAGCAACTGGAGGGAGTGGATAGTTTTAGATACTTGGGTGTAAATGTGGTAGGAAAAGGTGGAGTGGAGGTGGAGGTAGAATGTAGATTGAGAGAAGCGAGTAAATGCCTTGGTGGATTAAAGAGTGTAATGAGGAATAGACATATGGGAATGGATGCTAAGAGGAGACTGTATGAAGGAATGATTGTGCCAACAGCACTGTATGGGGCAGAAACATGGAACATAAGAGAGGAAGAGAGAAGGAGTTTGAATGTGTTTGAGATGGGGTGTCTGAGAAGTATGATGGGGGTTACTAGGCTAGATAGAGTGAGAAATGAGGAGGTGAGGAGGAGAACAGGGGTGGAAAGGGAGTTGGGAGATAGGGTTGATGAAAGAGTATTAGGATGGTTTGGACACATGGAAAGAATGAATGAAGAAAGACTAGTAAAAGAGGTATGGAAGGCAGATGTGGAGGGAGTGAACATGAGATGACGTCCTAGGATGAGGTGGATGGATGGGGTGAAGGGGGCTTTGGGGAAGAGGGGAATGTCTGTTGAGGAGGGATGGGAGAAGGCAGAACAGAGGGGTGAATGGAGAATGGTTGTATATGGATGATGTTGTGATGCATGAGGTGGAATGGGTGGGGGGATAGGGGGTGAGGTAGTATGTGTGAGCATAATTTGACGCAGCCCGAGGGGATTTATCCCTGTCTTCTCCTTTTATGCATGGGGGGACGGAGAGGGGGGGGGGTCGCCCATTTAATGAAGTGCCCTTGCTGTGGATGTGCTGCGTCTTGCGACACTGCTTCTGACCCAGGGCAGTGGGCAAGGTACAGGGATGATCCGTCATCCAGGAGGTGCTAAGATAAGAGGGAGGGTGGAGGGGAGTGGAGTGTATTCAGGGATGGAATGGGTGGGAATGATTTTATGTCTTTTTCTTTTTTGACTACCTACCTTGTAAGGGGGGAAAAGTCTTGGTATATATATGTATGTATGTTAAATGTGAAGGAGGATAAGGAGGGAAAGGTAGTTGCAGTGGGAAGCGCTAAGTAAATGAGAGTGATGTATGAGAAAAATGGAGGAGAAATAAGGAAAGATGAAGTGAAACCAGCTGATAAGATGATGAGAGCAGGTAAGGCACCTGGGTTGGATGGATGTCATGCAGAATGTCTGAAGAAAGGAGGTACAGTTATGGTGGACCGGCTGGTGAGGTTATTTAATGTTTGTTTAAGAGAGGGTAGAGTGCCGGAGGACTGGAGGAGTGCCTATGTAGTTCCGCTTTACATGGGAAAGGGGGACAAGTGTGAGTGTAGTAGTTTCAGAGGGATCAGCTTGTTAAGTGTAGTTGCGAAAGCTATTGGAGGGTCTTGATTGAGAGGACTAGGAGAGGAACAGAAGGAGTAATTGATGAGGAACAGTGTGTTTTTAGGACAGGTAGGGATTGTGTAGATCAGATTTTTGTGGTAAGACAGATATTTGAGAAAGCTATAGGAAAAGGTAAGGATGTTTTTTGTGCTTTTATGGATCTAGAAAAGCCTTAAGACAGGGTAGACAGGAAGGCACTGTGGGAGGTACTGCATATATATGGGATAGGAGGAAAGCTGTAAACAGCAGTCAAGAGTTTTTACGGGAGTAGTAGAGCTTGTGTTAGGATTAGAAATGGAGAGAGTGAATGGTTTGAGGTAAAGGTGGTACTTCGTCAGGGATGTTATGTGTTATGTCGCCCTGGCTGTTCAATCTTTACATGAATGGGGTGGTGCGAGAGGTGAATGCAATGCAAGGGTAGTGGGTCAGGGGTTGGAGATGGTTAAAGAAAATGGAGAAAAGTGGGAAATAAGCCAGTTGTTTTTTGCGGACGACACTGCGCTTATAGCAGGATCAAAGGAGGGATTGAGGAAGCTAGTGACAGAGTATGAGAAGGTGTGTGAAAGAAGGAAGCTGAAGATAAATGTGGGCAAAAGTAAAATGAGATGTACAAAGTGACAGCAGGCTGAAAGTGAGCATTAAGGATAAGAGACTGGAGGAAGTGGATAGTTTTAGATACTTGGGTGCGAATGTGGCAGGAAAGGGAGGAGTGGGATGGAGGTAGAATGTAGATTGAGAGAAGCCAGTAAATGCCTTGGTGGATTAAAAAGTGGAATGAGAAATAGACATCTGGGAATGGATGCTACGAGGAGGTTATATGAAGGAGTGATTGTGCCAACAGCACTGTACGGAGCAGAAACATGGAACATAAGAAAAGAAGAGAGAAGGGGTTTGAATATGTTTAAGATGAAATGTCTGAGAAGTATGATAGGGCTTATTAGGAGTGATTGTGCCAACAACACTGTACGGGACAGAAACATGGAACATAAGAGAAGAAGAGAGAAGGAGTTTGAATGTGTTTGAGATGAAGTGTCTGAGAAGTATGATAGGGGTTACTAGGTTAGATAGAGTGAGAAATGAAGAGGTGAGGAGGAGAACAGGGGTGGAAAGGGAGCTGGGAGATAGGGTTGATGGAAGAGTATTAGGATGGTTTGGAGACATTGAGAGAATGAGTGAATAAAGATTAGTAAAAGAGGTGTGGAAGGCAGAGGTGGAAGGTGTGAATATGACCTGTATGGATGGGGTGAAAGGGGCATTACAAAAGAGAGGAATGTCTGTTGAGGAAGGACGGGAGAGGACAGAAGATAGGGGTGAATGGAGAAGGGTTGTGTATGGATGATGCTGTGATGAATGAGTGGGAGTGGGTGGGGGATGGGAGGTGAGGATGTATGTATGAGAAAAAAATTGACGCACCCCAAGGGATTTCTCCCCGTCTTCTCCTTTTCTGTATGAGAGGACGGAGAGGCTAGGTCGCCGAATTTATGAAGCGGCCTTGCTGTGGATGTGCTGTGTCTTGCGACACTGCTTCTGACCCAGGGCAGTGGACAGGATGCAGGGATGACCCGTCATCCAGGAGGTACCAAGATAAGAGAGAGAGGGGAGGGTGGAGGGGAGTGGAATATGTAGGGAATGGAATGGATGGGAGCGATATCAATCTGATAATTTTATGACAATTGCATGCAGGATAAGGCTCTGCGAAAGGTGATCTTACAGGTGGCTGAGAGCAGTGGCTCGAATCTTGCATGCAACTGTCATGAAAATTATCGGATATATATACATATACATATATATATTTATATATATATATATATATATATATATATGTATGTATGTATGTATATATATATATATATATATATATATATATATATATATATATATACATATATCTTCCTTTTTGTGGAACCATTCGACTTACAGTAGACAAAAGAAAGTTTTCAGGAAGAGACCGAAATAGCGCGTCCATGTAGTAGGGGAATTTTGTGACAGACTACATGGGGGAAAGAGTGGGAAAGGTGGCGCCACAGGGAGAAGGAGGGAATGGGATTCACGTAGGAGGGTGAATCGAAAAAGAACATTTAGCCTAGGCTTACCACGCCTCATCATCCTCCCCTCCCCCCAAAAAAAAATAGAAGACTTCACAAACTTCAAACAAATATTAATAAAAAAAATTACTCAGACTTCACAACGTCTACGTAAATATTCTTACAATTCTACTGACATTTGAAAATGTCCAGTTTATATTCATTGCGTCGCAGAGAGATGTATCATACTCGACCTTTTTGCTATATGAAAGGGCATGGCGGAAGGCGAAGTAAAAATGTCACCCGGGACGGAAGGGGCTAATCGAAATGTGTGTGTGTGTGTGTGTGTGTGTGTGTGTGTGTGTGTGTGTGTGTGTGTGTGTGTGTGTGTGTGTGTGTGTGTGTGTGTGTGTGTGTGTGTGTGTGTGTGTGTGTGTGTGTGTGTGTGTGTGTGTGTGTATGTGTGTGCGAGTGTGTGTGAGTGTGTGTGTGTGTGTGTGTGTGTGTGTGTGTGTGTGTGTGTGTGTGTGTGTGTGTGTGTGTGTGTGTGTGTGTGTGTGTGTGTGTGTGCGTGTGTGTGCGTGTGTAAAGTACGTTTCCTAAGTGTGTATGTAGGTGTTGAATGTGCACACAGACTTACATACATATAGGCTTGCATGTATTAGATAAGTGACTATATAATTGCACGAGTGTGTGAATAAATGCGTACGCATGCGTTACACGCATGTACACGCCAACGAAAATTATAGACCAAAAGAGGGTGAGGAAGAGAGGAGGAGGAGGAGGAGGAGAAGGAGGAAGAGGAGGTGATTTAGTGAACCAGATTACACAAAATAAAAGAGGCAAAAGGAGAAAGAGAGAGAGAAAAAAAAACTGACTTAGAAAGAAAATGGCGGACCTAATGGCGGACTTAATAGGAAATATTTCGGAGGAAGGAAATTCACATTGGGAAGAAAGAAAAGAGAGAGAAAAGAGAGCTGCTAAGGATCTAAAGTGACGGTGCAATGGAGCCAACAAGAGGAAGATAATGAGACTTTGGACTCTTTACTCTAGGTACGAGTTGTTTCAAATTAATAAGATAGTTTCCCGTTTCAAAGAATAAGGTATATAAATACTACCACAAATGCATTCTGGTAATGTCGTTACCTTATCAAAGATTTGATAAAGAAAGAAGAGAAACAAAGAGAAAAAAGAAAGTAAGGGAAAAAGAAAGAGAGAAAGAAAAAAGAAAGAGGGAAGGAAACAAAAACGAACGAAATAAAGACAGGAGAGAGAGAGAGAGAGAGAGAGAGAGAGAGAGAGAGAGAGAGAGAGAGAGAGAGAGAGAGAGAGAGAGAGAGAGAGAGAGAGAGAGAGAGAGAGAGAGAGAGAGAGAGAGAGAGAGAGAGAGAGAGAGAGAGAGAGAGAGAGAGAGAGAGAGAGACAGAGAGAGAGAGGAAAAAGGTAAGAAAAATAATGAAGAGGATAAAGGTAGAAAAAGGAAAAAGCATTGGCCTCTACATTTTGTGCTAACGAGGAAGGAACGAAACCAAACCACCACAGAAAGGAAGTGAAAATCAAAGAACATAACATCTTTTATCATTTTCTTAATCAATCTTTTAATTACAAATGGCAGGCTTATAACTTAATTCCGGCTACCGCCAGGCAATCTTAATCACATGAATAGCCGTTCTCTCCTCCCCGTCTATATCTGTACTGCAAAGGATGTCATGGCTGAGAATGTAACAGTCGTAAAGTCAGAATATCGCCTGCCAAATTTTTGCTTACGAAGTACATTTGTTCATATGTATGTATGTATGTATGTATGTATGTATGTATGTATGTATGTATGTATGTATGTATGTATGTATGTATGTATGTATGTATGTATGTATGTTTATATGTATGTATGTATATGTATACGTATGTATATATACATACATACATATATATATGCAAGAAACTCACTTCACCGTGGGAAACATAATGAGGATGTAATACATAAAAGAATTTTCGGTCTATTGCTTTTTTTCAAGTGGTTCTTCTTACATATATGTATTATATATATGTATATATATACATATATATATATATATATGTATATATATATATATATATATATATATATATATGGATATGTATATATATATATATGTATATATATACATATATATATGTATATATATACATATATATGTGTATATATATATACATATATACATATATATATGTATATATACGTATATATATATATATATATATATATATATATATATATATATATACTAGCCAAATCACCCGCGCGTTGCTGCGAGTTCGTGAATTATAACTAACCTAACAATACCCCACCTAACTTTAACCCTTAACCCTAACCAAAATATATGTTTTTAAATGAAACATAGTTATCCATGTACCTGGAGTGATAGGGTATCAGAATATATATATATGCAAAACCCTAGCTGCAAGCAATCAGATCATCGTGAAACAAAAATGCAAAATAATGACAGTTTTAATAAGCCAATACAAATAAGGTGTTGAAGGATTTGTGGTTAATTTCCATTTTTGTATCACGGTGATGAGATTGCTTGTAATTATGGATACCACGTTCGTCTTCAACGCTTTCCTGGAATCTAACCCCTCACTTCAACAACTCAGCAAAGATTTTCTTGAAGCTTTGTTTAGTGCACATCGATCGAAAGAAAGACTGCACTTCCTCAATGTGTGTCTTCAGGAACACGTAATTCCCAAATCCCTGCTACCCGATCGACCTGTCAATGTGGATGGTCAACCCTTCGGCGAATACCAGAAGCTCATCCTAAAAAGATGCAAAGAAGTTACGGAAGAGGAAGTCAAAATTAAGTTCAAGGTTTCCGACCACAAGAAAAAGTGCCTTCATAACTTACTTGTACCAGAAGATCAACAAATATTGATTTCTCATTGCTACTCAGTGCTTTCTAGTGAAATTAGTGATGCCCAACAAAAGCATGAACACAAATTTATTGAAAATAGTTATTGGAACAAACCTTTTAATCGTGGCTGTATTTTTTAACCTGTCATCCAAAGTTTTGGATAATAATACTTTGTGTGCTTTAGGCTATGGGTTATCTTTTGCTTACAGTAAAAATATAAATCCTGTTGATATTGGGGGTGTCTCTTTTTAAATTTGAAAAACATTCGAGTGAAAACAGTGGTTTAATTAGGGGTTTAATTTTTGGTGCTATGCTTAATTGTAAAGATAGCACATTCCCTAAAAGATTTGTTAAAGCCATGTTAACTTTAAAGAAAGACACATCTCTACGCATAACTAAAGCTGATAAAAGCAACATCTTGGTTATTATAGATAAAAGTGATTATGATAATAAAATAATTGATCATTTACAAGATAAAAACACTTATTCTGAACTTAACAAAGATCCTAGTGACACAGTTAATAAGAATTTCCATAAAGAATTAGAAAAATTACTTGAAGGTAGAGAAGATTTGATTAAATATTTCTCTACACAAAATCCTTCAACACCTTATTTGTATGGGCTTATTAAAACTCACAAGTCAAATCATCCCATTAGCCCCATCATCAGTTCTGTAGGCTCTATAAGCTATAAGCTTTCTAAGTGGCTTATGACAAAGCTTTCTCCATTTGTAGGCACAATTTATAACTCATTTATTCAAAATAGTGAAGACTTGATTAAAAGGTTAAATCTCTCAACCTTGATTATCCTAACAATTTAGTTAGTTTCGATGTTACTGGGCTCTTTGCTCACGTCCCAATTCAAGATGTTTTAACCTTTCTCCCAAATATTCTAGGTAACGGTATTGATGGTATCCCTTGTAAAAATTTTTTTATAGAATTAATAAGTCTGTGTGTAAATAATTCTTCTTTTGTCTTTGAGGGGAAATATTACACACAGGCCTTCGGGATGGCTATGGAAAATCCTCTTTCACCGGTTTTAGCTAACATCTACATGGAATATTTTGAAAAATATTTATTACCTACTATTAAAGACGAAAAAGTTTTTTGGTTCTGATATGTAGACGATGTTTTGTGTTTCTGGCCTAATAACCTATCTATTGATGATTTCCTTATTAATCTAAACTCACTGGTACCCTCTATCAACTTCACTATCGAAATAGAAAATAACAACAGTTTGGCCGTTTTTAGATGTTGAAATAATTAGAGATAATGGTACTCTGAAAATAAAAGTCTATAGAAAACCTACCAATATTCTTTCCTATGTTCATTTTTATTCCAATCACCATATCAATGTAATAAGATCAGTTTTTATTTCCATGTACTTGAGAGCTTACAGGATTTCAGATCCTGAATTTATTGATGACGAAATTAGAACTATCCGGAATATTGGGGAAGAGTTTAAATATCCCACTCATATTCTTAATCTCCGTCACAATACCGCCAAGAAACGCTTTTACAAAACTTGCAATCAAGAACAAGGAAAACCATAAACATGTTAATACACTTGTTCTTCCTTTTCATGAAAATTTTCTTAGTACTGTCAGCCTATTCAAAAAATTGGATATCAAAGTAGCTTTTGAATATGATCACACCATTAAGAAAACTTTAATCAAGAACAGCCCTCCTAACAACAACGGGGTGGTCTATAAAATTCCTTGCCAAGATTGTAATAAATTTTATATTGGACAAACTGGGAAAAACTTGGAGAGAAGGATTTCCCAACATAAATATAGTGTGAGATCTGCCCAGGAAAATAATGCGTTATTTCAACATAAAGCATTATACAACCATCATATTGATTGGTCTAAGGCAACAATTTTAACCAAAGGAAAAAGCCTACAAGAAAGAAATATAATAGAATCCTGCTTAATATCAGGCACGTTTGATAGAAATATAAATTTAAGCTATGGTCATTTTAAATGTGATAAATTGGTAACCCAAATGGTAACCAAGATCTTTCCGCCAGATTGAGCTTTATGTGTTGGTCAGGTCAATAGAGGTAAGGTCCTCCCCCTTTCTCCCATTGTATTATCTCCCCCCTCCCCCCTTATGGTTACTACCTGATACTTACATTTAAACACAAATCTGTTTCTCTGTCATTTAGTCTGAAGATCTAATATACGAAAGTACTTACTGTCTACAAGTTTCCCTTCTCCTGTCATTATTTTGCATTTTTGTATCACGGTGATGTGATTGCTTGCATATTATATATATATACATATATATATATATATATATATGTATACTATGTATACTGTATATATATATATATATATATATATGTTGAGGTGTGAAGACAGAATGAGTGGTAGGGTGGTGAGTTTAAACGCCAAGAATCCGTTGAAGTTTTATTTCTGACGTTTCGTCCAACTAGGACTTCTTCAGAGTGTACACAAATAGAACAATGACAACTTATATACCCGCACAGCTCACCCCGTTCCCCCTCGGTCAATGTTGCTGCCATCTCTCTTTCGTCTTGCCTCATGGATGATTAGTCCGCTTGCTATCCTCGCCAGCTTGACGAAACCGTCCCGATGGTTGCTGTAAAATTTGGTCCTCTAATCTTCAACAACGAAGAATATATTCAGTGTCGTGGGCTTGCTATGGGAAGTCCTCTCAGTGCCGTGTTAGCCTCTCTGTACATGGAGGTACTAGAGAAAGACAATTTCATAGGAATAATGGGCCAAGACTCCACCTGGATGCGGTATGTGGATGATGTACTCGTCGTCGCACCCGCAGATACTGATTTGGATGTTAAGTTACAAGAGTTAAACAAGATAGTACGTGACATCCAATTCACAATGGAACGTGAGAAAGATAACCATCTGGCCTTTCTAGACACAGTAGTATGGAGACGTGGTAACAAGACAGCATTTTCAGTCCACAGAAAATGCACAAACAAAAACGACATCGTGCATTTCTTCTCCGCACACCACAACAAAATAAAAAGTGGAATCGTTATAGGCTTTTTCCTGAGAGCATTTAGGATATGTAGTGAGGAATTTCTCCAGGAGGAAATTAATTGCATTTTTAATATTTTCAAAAAATTATATTACCCAGCAGGCTTTTTATATAGAAATAAGGAAAAGGCGTTACAAATAAGAAATAGGGGTGTCAAAGGAAAAGAGGCTAATGATGAGAACCGTGGGTATCTGTCCGTTCCCAACTCCAAGTGCTCAAACGTCATGGAACAAAATCTCACTGGCATTCAGCACGGGGGTAAAAATTGGCGACGTTGTGAGAAATAAAATTAGAAACAAAATAGAAAACGAAGACAACAGTTTAATTTATAGAATTCCTTGTAAAACCTGCCCCGCTAGTTACTATGGCGAAACTAGCAGAGGAATTCACAAGCGGACAACTGAGCACAAGAATGACATCAAAGCCCACCGGACGTCTAACTCTTTAGTGGTACACATCGACAAATTTGGCCACTTGCCGGATTGGGAAAAAACAGAGGTGCTCCATACTGGACTCGATAGAAAGGAAAGGAGGACAATTGAGGCAGCATACATTACCTCACTCCCATGCAGCAACCATCGGGACGGTTTCGTCAAGCTGGCGAGGATAGCAAGCGGACTAATCATCCATGAGGCAAGACGAAAGAGAGATGGCAGCAACATTGACCGAGGGGGAACGGGGTGAGCTGTGCGGGTATATAAGTTGTCATTGTTCTATTTGTGTACACTCTGAAGAAGTCCTAGTTGGACGAAACGTCAGAAATAAAACTTCAACGGATTCTTGGCGTTTAAACTCACCACCCTACCAATCATATATATATATATATATATATATATATATATATATGTGTGTGTGTGTGTGTGTGTGTGTGTGTGTGTGTGTGTGTGTGTGTGTGTGTGTATGTATTATATATACATATATATGAATATAAATATGTATGTATATACACATATATAAACATACATATTTGTATATATATGTATATATGTATATATATATATACATATATATATAAACATATATATAAATTTTTGCATGCGCCTAGATGGCTTAGAATTAAAATGCATTGTGGTTGATAAAAATGTATATATATATATATATATATATATATATATATATATATATATATATATATACAGTGCTCGACAAGGATGTACGAACGGTTAGCGAGAATGAGTGATGAGTGTTGAAGACTGTTTTTGCTAAAATGCACAATTTTATAAAAAAAAAAATAGCATATGGTTGCATTGTTTGACCTATTTTCTTTAAAATATGTGATTTCCATGTAATTTGATTAAAGAGAAGTTACTTTTTTATCCACTACAAAATTACCAACTACATCCCGTCCGACTCACTAATTGCCGACCTGAACAAAACAATGACGATTTTTGCTCAGATGCACAGTTTTATATAAAAAAAATTAGCATATGGTTGCATTATTTGACCTATTTTCTTTAAATGTCTGATTTTCATGTAATTCTTTCAAAGAAAGTTACGCTTTTAGCCTCTGCAAAATTACCGACCAGCTACGATTCGCCCAGCCCGCCATCTATGATCACTGGTGGTATGGATCAAACTACACTCTATTAAGTTTCTTACTATTGTGTTATTAGTGTAATAGATTGCATATAGTTAAATTATTTCGACTATTTTCTTTAAAATGTGTGATTTTCATGTAATTGTGACCAATTGTGCATTTCAGCAAAAACCGTCGGACGGTATTCATAGCTGTGGTAGGCAATATTGTAGAGGATAAAAACGTAACTTCTCTTTGATCAAATTACATGGAAATCACACATTTTAAAGAAAATAGGTCAAATAATGCAATCATATGCTAATTTTTTATATACAATCGTGCATATCAGCAAAAACCGTTCTTGTTCGAGTTTGGTCAGCTATTAATGGGTCGGACGATATTCGTAGCTGTGGTCGGTAAGTTTACAGAGGATAAAAACGTAACTTTTTTTTATCAAATTACATGAAAATCACACATTTTAAAGAAAATAGGTCAAATAATGCAATCAAATGCTATTTCTTTATATAAAATTGTGCATTTCAGCAAAAACCGTCCTTGTTCGAGTTTGGTCAGCTATGAGTGAGTCGGACGGTATTCATAGCTGTTGTCGGTAATTTTGCAGAGGATAAAAACGTAACTTTTCTTTGATCAAATTGCATGGAAATCACACATTTTAAAGAAAATAGGTCAAATAATGCAACCATATGCTAATTTTTTATATAGAATTGTGCATTTTAGCAAAAACCGTTCTTGTTCGAATTTGGTCGACTATGAGCGAGTCGGTTGGCAATTTTGCAGAGGATAAAAACGTAACTTTTCTTCGATCAAATTGCATGAAAATCACACATTTTAAAGAAAATAGGTCAAATAATGCAACCATATGCTAATTTTTTATATAAAATTGTGCATTTTAGCAAAAACTGGACGGTATTCATAGCTATTATTGGTAATTTTGCAGAGGATAAAACGTAACTTCTCTTTGATCAAATTACATGAAAATCACACATTTTAAAGAAAATAGGTCAAATAATGCAACCATATGCTATTTTTTATATAAAATTGTGCATTTCAGCAAAAACCGTCATTGTTTGGTTGAGGTCGGCAATTAATGAGTCGGACGGTATGTGGTTGATAATTTTGTAGAGGACAAAAACGTAACTTCTCTTTGATCAAATTACATGGAAGTCAGACATTTTAAAGGAAATAGGTCAAATAATGCAACTATATGCTATTTTTTTATATGAAATTGTGCATTTCAGCAAAAACTGTCCTCAATATCTCCTCATCACTCATTCTCGCTAACCGTTAGTATATCCTTGTCGAGCACTGTATATATATATGTATATATATATATATATATATATATATATATATATATATATATATATATATGTGTGTGTGTGTGTGTGTGTGTGT
>NC_134783.1:79010368-79012868 GCF_046742065.1 Oratosquilla oratoria
AAAGTGTTCTTCGTGTACAAGAACTTTCTATGTCTTTCGGACAACTTTTTTGGGAGCTACCCACTGCTCACCGTTCCATCGTTAGAGATGTAGAACTACTCAGCAAAAAAGTCGTGAACACAAGCTGCCGTGAACTTTAACCATAATTATAATTATATATATATATATATATATATATATATATATACATATATATATACATATATATATATATATATACACACATATATATATATATATATATATATATATATATATATATACATACATACATATACCAAAGGCTTTTTCCCCCTTACACGGGGGGTAGCCAAAAAAAGGCATAGAAATCATTCCCACCCATTTCATTTCCCATATGTTCCACTCACCTCCACCCTCCTCCCTCCCTCCTATCTTGGCACCTCCTGGATGACGGGTAATCCCTGCATCCTGTCCACTGCCCTGGGTCAGAAGCAGCGTCGCAAGACACAGCACATCCAGAGCAAGGCCGCTTCATACATTCGGCGACCCCCCCTCTCCGTCCCCTCATGCAGGAAAGGAGAAGACGGGGAGAAATCTCTTCGGGCTGCGTCAATTTTTTTTCTCATACATACTTCCTCACCCCCCATCCCCCACCCACTCCCCCTCATGCATCACAGCCTCATCTATATACAACCCTTTTCCATTCACCCTTATCTTCTGTCCTCTCCCGTCCTTCCTCTACAAACACTCCTTTCTTTAGTAAAGCCCCTTTCACCCCATCCAACCATCTCATCCTAGGACGCCCCCTCATATTCACTCCTTCCACCTCTGCCTTCCACACTTTTTTTACTAATCTTTCTTCACTCATTCTTTCCATGTTTCCAAACCATCCTAATACTCTTTCATCCACCCTATCTCCCAGCTCCCTTTCCACCCCTGTTATCCTCCTCACCTCCTTATTTCTCACACTATCTACCCTAGTAACCCCTATCATACTTCTCAGATATTTCATCTCAAACACATTCAAACTCCTCTCTTCCTCTCTCATGTTCCATGTTTCTGCCCCGTACATTGCTGTATATATATATATATATATATATATATATATACATATATATATATATATATATATATATATATACAGTATATATATATATATATAAATATATATATATATATATGAATATATATACAATATATGTATATATATATGTATATATATACAATATATATATGTATATATATACATACATATATATATATATATATTGTATATATATATATACAATATATATACATATATATATGTATACATATATACACAGTATATAATATATATAAATATATATACATATATATATGTATATATATACATATATATACATATATATATATATATAAATATATATAAATACATATATATATATACATATATATATATATATATATATATATATATATGTATATATATATATATATATATATATATATATACGGTACATGCAAAGAAATATGGCGCAAACACAACCCTCCCCTACCCGCTGTTCGAGGACAAACACATACTATCAAGAGTTAAAATTGTCTTGTACACTACCATTCTAAATCATATACTTCTGTGTGGATCAAAACCTTGGTCTACACATAAAAAAACAGAAGTAGAATATAAGCAAGAGAAATGCGTATTCTCAGATTGATTTATGGAGTTACAGGGTGGGATAGGGCTAGGAACACCACAATCTGGGAAGCCCTTGGAATAGAACCTATCGATGAACTCACTGAAAGGTCGCAGCTATGATGGTGCGCCTATGTAAAGACAAAGCCTCAAGATGAATGAGTACAAAGGATTTCGCAGTGGCCATGAGCAATTTGAAGACCGCGGAAAAAATGAACGGATAATATTAACGAGGCTCTTAGACGAAGAGGAACTTCAGGAGATGAAGTGGGGGAAAATCGAGAAAATGAGGAGTGTACATTATGGCGAGGGTTGGTTTCGACACAACAAAAACCCCAACGACACAGGTGGTGAACATACATATATAAATATATATATATATATACATATATATATATGTATATACATATATATATATATATACGTATATATATATATACATATATATATATGTATATATATACATATATATATTCATATATTCATATATATGTTGAGACATTCTAACAGGTTAATGTATAGGTACCCCGGAATCCGCGCGCGGCGCCACTGTCGACCATGTAATGTTTACGTCGCCATTTCTTGCGGACCACCAGCTTCTGTTTAGTTAATTTGAATGCTTCCCGCGTTCAGCGGATGCGCAATATAATTAAAATTACCTTGTTGTTTTGCAAGTATATGCCCAATTCTTTAAATAGAAAATGTCTTCAGCGATTCGAACGGAAATTTGGTTATCAAACTCGGTAACATAGTTTTCCGAGTAAAAATATTAAGGTAAGGTATCACTAAATATTATTTAAATATACATAAACGTGTTTATCAACCTATTTTCTCCCGGATATGAGAAGCTTAAGAGCGTTGATCACT
>NC_134783.1:79027868-79032868 GCF_046742065.1 Oratosquilla oratoria
AACCAGCGAAAATAATAACGCTAAAACAATTTTATTACTTTCTAACAGATCCAAAGAAGTGTAAGTGCAAAGACAATTTTATTTATGGGTCATGAATATTTCTCAGATTTTTTTTTTTTTTTTTTTTTTTTTAGAATAATTATATCAATTAGTTACTAGTTGAATCAAACCAGAGACTGAATTATTTCTAGATATGATTTGTGAATTATTCTAGATGGATCTACCCTTTCCTAGAATCCCCTATAATAAAATATAAACATATATGTAAATTGAAAGTCTTACAAAGATGAATATTTCACGCTTAAAAAGCTTGAAAAGTGAAACTAGAAAACAGAACTCTCATAGTTATATCTATCTGTTCTCATTTATTCTATTCTTTTGTAAATACATAAACTATTCACATTCAACTTCATAATTATTTCTTTAAACTTTCATTACTTAGCATATTTACAATTACATACGACACAAAGATGAAGTAAAAAAACATTTACATATTATTGCACAACCTACAAAAGTATAATTGTAGTTAATCAATATTTAGTTTTTTAAACTAATAAAGATATGTTACGGTCAGATGGTAAATTTTTTATCCGAATTTTTAATAAAAGACGAATTCAGAACTTGAGATACAAACGAATGTAAACTGACATGATACCTTGAGTCCATTGCACCTTTTAGGGTTTCCGAAAGCCAGACAGTTTTTTGGAATTTAGCGAAAACACGAAGGTGCTGCTATGAATTCCTTTTAAAACCGAAATCTTCAATCAAACCTCCCCGATTCCATTTCCTCCTTCGTTTCCACGGCGGATTCCAGATTCTCTCTCAAACATCCTCTGACTCTTCGATAGAGGCGGTCATCGTTTTTACACCAGGCCTTCAACTTTCACCTACATTGTGGCTTTTCTCAACAGTTGGAAATGAAAAGAGAAAATGCACCTGTAAAAGATTCACAGACACATATATGCACACACATGCACACACAAGCGCGAGTTACTTGCATATACATACACATGCACGCACTGACACCAACACTTACAAGCATATACATATATACCCACACATGTATATATATATATATATATATATATAGATATATGTGTGTTTATATATTCATATATAAATATATATATATTTGTATATTTATATTTATATATATTATTTATATATTAATTACACACATACACACACGCACACACACACACACATACGCACGCATACACACACACTCACACAAGTGTATATATATATATATATATATATATATATATATATATATATATATATATATATACATATATATACAGTATATATACATATATATATATATATATGTGTGTGTGTGTGTGTGTGTGTGTGTGTGTGTGTGTGTGTGTGTGTGTGTGTGTGTGTGTGTGTGTGTGTGTGTGTGAGATATCACACATACATACATAAATATATATATATATATATATATACACATATATGTATCGGAAAAGTGTAAACATCAGGCTGAATTTAAGGGTTTATTTGCCCGACGTTTCGATTCCCCTTCAGGATTTGTCTTCATGGGGTACATTGGATACAAAACTGTGAACTCAAATATAAATGGTCAATGTGGTATATCTAGGACAGGTTCACACTCTCAGTCTCATACACAAAGCAATACTCTTTACAATATTAAATAAAAATCAAATAAAATCAAAATAAAATTGTGACACCAAATAAAATTAAAAAAGTTTCTAAGGTTGTGATCATAAAACAAATGTAGCAAATAACATCATTATGTAACACAAACGAAAAAACAAGGTCGGACGCAAACGGAGGAGGTGAACCAAATGTTCGCAATGAAGAAAGGGGAAACAAAAGGAGGAAAAGGTCTCAAGTACAAACGACTAATTGCAACGAGACACATAGAAATAACAACAATATAAGATAAAAAGACGAGAAGAAAAAAGAAAAGAAGAGAAAACGAAGAAGACTAAAACTGAAAAATGGGGAATAAAAGCCTGGGAAGGGAGAATTGAAAAGCTGCACTGGAAAACCTCCTTGGAGAAATGAGGTTGGACAAAAGCCACCTGGTGATCAAACGTAAGGTCGCAAAGAAGCAGTCTGAGACTGGAAAAACAAACAAATGAATGATACTGCGTGACTCCTCGTCCCAAGATAAATAGGATTGAGATCAATATATCTGTTTATGCAGTTACTCTTGGTTTCCCAAGCTCCCAAGAATGGACTTTTATCTATTTATTTATTTATTTATTTATTTATTTATTTATTTATTCATCTTTATTTATCTATTCTTTTTGTAATGTTGTCACTCCATCCCAATCTATGTTGTATTGATGTTCTGTAATGTGTTTGTACAGGGGCGATTTGGGGGTGTTCTCGCCTCACTGCACGTTGTTGTTCTTGTACTCTTGTGGCTAGTTTCTTCTGAGTTTCTCCTACGTATTACGTGTCACAGTCCGTGCAGTCTATACGATAAACTACATCGGCAAGTTGTGTATGTTCTTTAGAGTCCTTGACTTTGGTGAGACTTCTGTGCAAGGTACTGAGGGGTTTATGCGCCACTTACTCCGTTATCTCGTAAAACCCTGGCAGTAGCCTCAGAGGCTCCTTTGATATAAGGGAGTGTGACTCTGGGTGTCGTGTGTGGTCTTTGTTCTGGAGTGTTGTTGCGTCGTGTCTTTATCCACTTACATATGGTTCTGCAGGAATAGCCGTTGTTCCGGAACCCCTGTCAAACATGTTTCCTTGCAGCTTTATTGGATTCCACAGTAGAACAGACTTTATCTGCTCTGTTTCATAAAGTCCTGATCACGCTCCTCTTGTGGCAATCTGGATGGTAGCTATCGTAGTCTAAGATTCTATCTGTGTGTATGAGTTTCCTGTAGACACTTGTCCTAAGGGTGTAATCCTCGCGCTTGACGTTGACGTCTAGAAACGGGGGTTGGTTATCTTTCTCCAGTTCTATTGAAAATTGAATGGCCGGTTCAATACTGTTGATGTGGCTGAAAAAAGGTTCAACGTCCTTGCTGTCCAAAAAGGCGAACACATCCATGTACCTAGTCCACAATTTGAGCGAAGAAGGTGCAGCACTTAGAAGTTGAGCATCCAGACGTTGCATCACTACTTCAGCCACCACAACTGAAATAGGCAAACCCATAGGTGTACCCTTACGTTGGTGATAGGTGTGTGTGTGTATGTGTGTGGGTGTATTAATATATATGAATATATGTATTAATGTGCGCATGCATTTTGTTAGAAATAACTATTACTTCTACCCTTTGGAACAATATTACACTAAAAGGTTTGAGTCATGAAGGTGGTAAAGAAGACAAACAGCGTAGTAGAGCACCTGAACGGAAGGATAATAAAAATTGGTAATCGAATAGGACTTTCTCTTTTATTTAACTTATCTTTTATTTAGCTATTCATTTATTCGTTTTCATCTTTAATTTATTTACTTAAGTATTTATTTGTTATTATTCATTTATATATTTTTTAATACAATTACCTATTCTGTTTCTCTATTTTTGTTAATATTGTGCATCGGTAGACAAGGTGGATATTGTAAAACTTCTTCCCTCGCCCCCCTCAAAAAAAAAAAATATATATATATATATGTGTGTGTATACCATGATTGACCGTGTGAGGCATCGTTCATTGTTTAATTGTTTAGCTTAGCTCACACTGGTTCCTAGATTCAACTCACTGGAAAAAGAATCTAATAAGCCAGCAAATCTGCTTTTTACTTCCGCCTATAGGCAATGGCAATCGCATAGCCAGAGACGAAGACGTACACACATACAGGATTCAGATCACGTGACGAATTGTCACGTAACTAATCCATAGACGGTGGCGATCGTCATTACATGGTTAATTGTAACTGCAACTCTATTTAGGCAAGAGAGCTACACCCCACCGCATACAGGTGACCTTCTATATGGATCATCTTTTCCACAGCGATGCATTTTACAATCATTGTAGGACGAGTGAAGCCTACATCATGACAACACTTACGCAACTGGTGTTTAATCGAGATAAACAAGAGTTCCTTACCAACCCATTAAGGCGACTTTAATTTGTCTTTCCTGTCTGAAATTTCCGTTATGAACGGTTTCTTACATGTGGAAGGATCCACCCCAACTACTCATAGTAAAAGACTCGATGCACAGCCGACCGTTTGCTTCAAATTACGTAATTTCCATTAATTCAAGAATAATATTATGTTTATATGTATGTTATATGTTTACATGTATACACACGTGTATGCAAAAAAAAGTGATATTTAATATGATTTTCTTCATCTTTTCCTTTATTCGTAAAAATAATTGTTGTTGATTGGGATAAGGTAGTCACTATGAAGTTGTCCATGACTACAAGTACAGGACTTGGACACCGACTCTTAAATAACGACTGCTTGATAACGATGTATCTGTGTATATATGCATGCATGCATGCATGTGTGTGTGCGTGTGTGTGTGTGTGTGTGTGTGTGTGTGTGTGTGTGTGTGTGTGTGTGTGTGCGTGCGTTTGTGTGTGTATATGTGTGTGTGTGTGTACGTGTGTGTGTGTGTGTGTGTGTGTGTGTGTGTGTGTGTGTGTGTGTGTGTGTGTGTGTGTGTGTGTGTGTGTGTGTGTGTGTGTGTGTGTGTGTGTGTGCGTGTGTGTGTGTGTGTGTGTGTGTGTGTGTGTGTGTATGCGTGTGTGTGTGTGCGTGTGTGTGCGGGTGTACCTGTGTGTGTGTGTGTGTGTGTGTGTGTGTGTGTGTGTGTGTGTGTGTGTGTGTGTGTGTGTGTGTGTGTGTGTGTGTGTGTGTGTGTGTGTGTGTGTGTGTGTGTGTGTGTGTGTGTGTGTGTGTGTGTGTGTGTGTGTGTGTACGTGTGTGTGTGTACCTGTGTCTGTGTGTGTGATTGTGTGTGTGTGTGTGTGTGTGTGTGTGTGTGTGTGTGTGTGTGTGTGTGTGTGTGTGTGTGTGTGTGTGTGTGTGTGTGTGTGTGTGTTTGTGTGCGTGTTTT
>NC_134783.1:79040368-79042868 GCF_046742065.1 Oratosquilla oratoria
TTCTACATCAGTTACCATGCTTTCGCGGCTAGTGATCAATAGATCGAGTAAGTTTCCATGTCTTGTGGGCTCTCTTATATGCTGAACTAAGTAAATGTCACCAAGAAAATCAATCAAGCGACTACCTATATGGCCATGTTCAAGGGTCATCCAATCAATGTCAGTAAAGTTTAAATCACCCATTATCAATAAATCCTGGTTGCAGAAACTAGACAGTTCTTGAAATAATAGTTTGTCGTCTGCTAATGATAATGTCTTTGGCCTATATATTACACCTACATTAATTTTTGTCCATTTGTTTGGGTTAAATCAACCCACAAACTATCATATGCATCCTGTTTCACTTTCTCTAAAACACAAGCATTGACATTGTTTTTAACGTACAACAGAACACCCTCACCTTTCTTGTAGTTTCTATCCTGCTGAAAGTGTTTAAATCTCGCAATATTAAATTCAGCTTCGAACTCTTTACCATTTAACCATGTCTCGGTTATTCCTATTATATCGAGATTTTCGCTTTTGACATACTCCTGTATTTCTTGAATTTTGTTCCTAATACTACGAGCATTAAAGTACATGGTTTTAAGAAACTCATGATTATTTCTTGTTGACATATTTTGAGTTTCAATGTCATGTCTTACATCATCATTTTTTTTTATTAACACCTTGCTCTATATCATTATTTTGTCCTTCATTGACATTCAATGCCTCATTAACAATTCTCCCATCAAAATTAACATTTCCCCCATCACGGACATCTGATCTCTTTTGTACACTTTGTCCCCCTAGGGTCACCGCGATTCACACCGGCCTCCCGTCGTTCATTGACATTCTGTCCGGCATCCCTTCCTAAAATTATATTTTGTCCTCCAGTGATATTTTTCCTCCACTATAATTACATCCCATCGTGATCTTTTGTCTTCCACTGTCATTACATCCCATCGTGATATTTTGGCCTTCATTGACATTCTGTCTGACATCCCTTCCTAAAATTATATTTTGTCTTCCACTGACATTATATCCTACCGTGATATTTTCTCCAGTATCATTACATCCCATCGTGATATTTTGCCCTCCACTATCATTACATCCTAACGTGATCTTTTGTCCACTGTCATTACATCCCATCGTGACATTTTGTCCTTTGACATTATATCCTAATGTAACATTTCGTCCTGTACCGACATTGTATCCTAGAATTATATTTTGTCCTATACTGGCATATTGTTCTACATTAATGCTATACTCTACTCTGTTTTCCCAAGTACACTCTATTTCCCCTTCCTTTGGGCTTCTACCCCAAAAAAGGAACTAATTCATTACAAACTCCCACAGTGAGGTTTGTAAGAACATCTTTGCCTCTGCGGGTAAGGTGGATCCCATCAGAAGCGTAAAGGTCATGCCGCCTAAAAAAGATATACCAAGGATCAAAAAAGTGGTATCCCAATTGTGTACACAACTGCGATATTCTATCATTGATCCCTATGGCTCTACTGTTCCAACATGAGCCTGCGTAGATCCTCGGGAGGATCCCACAGACTACGTGACGGCTCCCACGTTCCTTCACCTCCTGAAGGAGGTCCTTGTAATTCTGAACAAGTTCCTCTGATCTCACCCTACCTACATCATACCATATGTCCCCATTTGCTACATTTGTAGCATATCACAGGTTTCTCTAACAATCTTCCTTCAATTTTAACGATCCTACGTTTAATCCATACAAATTACTCATCATCCAAATAATCATTATGATCTACATAAAAAGAAAAATTTAAAATTATAACTTTTGTAAGTTTTTCGGTTGTGTCTGGGACCACCATATTTATATTTTCAAAACCTTAGGCTGTTATATGTTCCACTGCACGACTGCCTTTAACTGTGATGTAAGGTATATACCCCCTTTCCTTAAACATCACTTCAAATTGGGGATGTTTTCTGAATAATCTTAGGGTCCATTTGATTTTCTTTTTCAGGTTTAGTTCTGCGTCGGATGTAGGGAAATATAGTTATGGTCTTCTCTCACCGTTCCGTTGTTCTTGCCACTTGTGCTGCATGTTCTCATCCCGATATCCTGGTGTTGTTCACTATTTCTTACCCATGTCAATGGTTACTTCGTGTAGTCCGTTCCCAGATCCACTTGGCTCACTGTAATCGTTATATTTCCTTTTTCCTGTAGCTATGGTGTTAGTCATGTCGTCGTCATTCTCACTCATAATCAAGTCCATTTCTACAGTACTATTGCTCATCCTGGGAAGTAACTTGGGACACCTATTTTTCTTTGCTTCATGGTCTATGTTGTTCTCCACTAGTGACGACGATTCCACACCATTCGCCATCTCGCCAACCGTAACTAAATTGGCCGCTGTACACTGCACAGAAGCTAAGTCGTGTGGTCGAGTGTTCAGTTCCAGGTAAGTTTACAAGGTAGTAGACAATTCATTTGCTTCTCACCCCTGTTCACAGTTCTGTACTCGACTTCTGCCGGGCTTGAAGTGATTTG
>NC_134783.1:79047868-79052868 GCF_046742065.1 Oratosquilla oratoria
TCTTTCTTGTATTATATCTATTAGCCTTGAATAGAAACATATTAAATTGGTGACGCATGATCGTCCTTGTCTGAATCCAAATTGCCTTTGATTTAGCACGTTTTTTTTTTCTTCTAAATAATTTACCCATCTACTTTTGACAATTCTTTCACAAATTTTTGCTATTGTACTTGTTAGAGAGACTGGTCTATAGTTGGTAGGGTCTTCTTTATTTCCCCCCTTATATATAGGTACTACATTTGCTTTTTTCCAATCTTTTGGAACTTTTCCTTCTTTCAAGGAACTGTTTATTATGCTATGTATTTTGTCTGCCAGTTCATTCCTGCATTCTTTCAAAATCCAGTTTGCTATTTCATCTGGTCCATGCAATTTTCTGACATCAAGCTTACTCAAGTGTTTCATTATTTCATTCTTTGTTACTTCTATTTCTTTCATAGGGGGGACTTTCTCTTTTCATTCGATCTCTTCAGGTTGTATGTTCTTCCTTGTAAACACTGATTTAAAATGCTTGTTTAAAATTTCCGCCATTTTTATTTCCTCTGTGTATGCAAATCCTCCTTGTCTTAATTTCTCCAAATCTTGTTTGTTTTTCAGTTTGTTGTTTACAAATCTGTAAAATAATTTTGGTTGATCTTTACATTTTTCTATGACATCTTTTTTCATATTTTCTCTTTTCCTCTCTGCACACTTGTACATATTCATTTCTATAACAAGTACATATTTTCCATTTTTCAGGTCTTTTGTGTTTCTTCAACTTGGTCTAAGCTTTATCTCTTTCGTCTTTTAACTCCCTACAACTTTTGTTGTACCAGCACTTTACATATCCTTTTTCTTGTTTTTGTCTTGGGACATACTTTTCCACTCCTTTTTTTTTTATCAATTTTTGTCAAAATATTTCATTTCTCTTCTCATGTTGTTTCTTCTTTGTATATTCCTTCCCAGTTTTCTTTTTGAAAGAATTCTCTTATTTTATAAAAAAAAAAAAATCATACATCATTCTTCCTTTTCTATATTGTTCATTTCTTTTCATGTATTTTTCCTCATTTAGTTCCAGTTCAATCAATATGTGGTCACTTTTACTTATTGGTGTTTTATATTCAATCTTTTCCACTATTCTAGGTTCAGATGTGAATATTAGTTCTAGTCTCGATGGTTCTTCTTCATTTCTATACCTAGTATTCTCCTGTATCCACTGTGTCATTGTATGGTCAATAATCATCTCGAGTAGAACATTTCCCCATGAGCCGTCTTCACCCTTTACTGTCATCTCTTCCCAGCAGACTTCTTTGCAATTAAAGTCGCCCATCATAACTATTCTTCCATCTTCCATTATCTTATTTAATGTTATCCTTGTGTCTTCTAACATACTTTTATGTTCACTCTCTTCCCACGAGGCTGTTTTGGAGGCACATAATTTATCACAAACTTTCTGCTCTTCCTATCTCTGTCTTCCACTTCGATCATAATAATCTCTACTGTATTCTTTCCATATGTGACACACCTCACGTTTATATCCTTCTTAGTCAGGAACATAACTCCACCCCCTTGTTTTGTCGGTCTGTTTCTAATCCAATAATTATATGCATCATGTCCTACACTGTTGGGTGGTAGTGGACCGTAATCACCTTCGGCTATAGGGACTTCGATGTGTAGGCGTTGTAGGGTCGAGCACGCTGTGTTAACGAGGGTGCGGACGCCGGGACGTAACGGAGGGCGGGGTGCGGCGGGGTCAAGTGAAGCTCTTAAGACATGGGAATAGTGCGGGGCCAGATGGGGTAAGTGGAGGCACTTGACGCTGAAGGAGGAGATGTTAGCATGTATTCTTTCAATAACTGAAGGAAGATTAAGTTCGGTCTGCATGTTTACTACTCTGGTAGAGGTGGGGCATCCAAGAATGTATCGCATCACTCTGTTCTGAAATCTTTCTAAGGGCACCAAGGAGGTCTTGAAGAGTTGTGCAAGGGCTGGGGAGAGATAGTCTATGATTGACCGAATGAAGGCAACATATATGGTTCTTGCCAAAGGGATGGATAGTCTAGCGGCATTGTTGGTGAGCCATGTAAATGGAGTAAAGCGCTGTTCTAGCCGGTGGAGGATATCTTGAATGATGGGATGGATGCGCTGCCGAGCTGGTATGGTTAGAATGATGCGTACTGGCGCTCCCAGGTACAGGTACTGTGCGCAGGGCGGGATGACACTGTCTACTGCGGTGAACACTGGCAATGTTCCAGGGCCCCGTGGAGAGAATACTCGACTCTTTTCTGGAGAAACGATGAGGCCACAAGCGGATGTTAACTCGTAGAAGGAGTGAAGGAGGCGCTGTAGGTCGGCAGCAGAGGTGGAGTGCACACATATATCGTCAGCGTAGCAGGTGACAGCTGTGCCAGGAATGTTGGGAAGAAGGGATAACAGGCTGTGCATCAGGACGTTGAAGAGGAAGGGACTTAAAACCCCACCCTGTGGAGTACCAAATTCGAATTCCCTGGTGCTACTGCACGTTCGCTGAAATAGTACACATGAAGTTCTGTTTGAGAGATAGCCATGAATCCATCTCAGGAGGTTGCCTTGGACGCCAAATTCTACGAGCTGACCGAGAATAATCTCCCTGTTGGCTACATCGAAAGCACTCTTGAGATCAAGAAACGCTACCACACTGGTAGGGGAGAGGCGAGCATGTAGATCCATCAGGCAGTGGTGTATGCTCTTCTGTGGTAAGGAATTATACAGTTGCGGTGATAGCTTATCCTGTAGTTGACACATGAATTTTATTTTATAAATCTGTCATTTTATAAATTTTATTTTATAAATCTGTCATTTTATAAAAAAAAAAATTACAAATATGTCATTTTATAAATTTTATTTTATAAATCAATACAAAATTACAATATATCAGTTATAAAGCTGGAGAGGTGGTGAAAGAGCTGAACAGCCATTCGCATGAAGCCTGTGCTGCACAAGTAGAGGTTGCACTTGTGAAAACTAATATAAAAAAGAGAGCAGAGGAAACACTTGAATCTCCGACTGTAGTTGTTAATGAATGTTTGACAAACATATCCCAGTCTAGTCTAGTTGCCATTCCTAATATATCTACTTTGAGGAAAATAATACGGAAGAAACGTAATTCAGTAATAAACGCCGCCACCAATCCAGCTGACTTACAACAATTGCTTGTGGCAGAATGCTACAGAATATCTGTCCCTCAACCAGGAGTGGAAGAATTTTTATTACTGTGTTATAGTGCATGAAGTCACGACCGGATATTAATCTTCGGGAGACAAAGCTGGCTACAGTACTGATTAGTGACATTAGATATATGGTTTGCCGATGGCACATTCAGTATTGCTCTCAGCTGGTTTGAAGATACATATGTTGGTCGTCAGAACAGACGAGGAAATGGAAGACGAACTCTTCTATTTCTCCCTGAAATTTGGAACCTTTATCAGAGAACGTTAAATGGGGAAGACCGCACAAACAATAATGCTGAGGCAACCCACCATCGACTTTAATACGAACTTGGCATGCAACATCCCACCATATGGAAATCAATTGATGGCCTGCGTAAAGTACAGAAAGGTAGAGATGCATATTATGAAAAGTTACTGGCCGGTCATGAACCACCACAGAAACTAAAAAAGTATAGAGATGCAGACAGAATACATGAAACTGTTCTTAGATTTGAAAACATAGATGCTGTCGAGTACTTGAGAAGCCTTGCTCATAATTACCAAATGAACTAAATAAAGCTTTGTTACTGTTTTTCTTTAAGATTTTTTAAAGATTTTATATATAAAAAATAAACTAAATAAAGCTATGTTACGGTTTTATAAAAAGATTAGAATATATAAACTTTGGCTGGCGCCAAAACAGCCGGTGCCCAAACGGCCGTGCCCAACTGTCAGCTAGCGACCAAACGCCCGCGTCCAAACAGCCGCGCCCAAACGGCAGCGCCCAATAGTCCCATTCCGAGGATTTTACAGAAACAGGAGGTGAGTGAAATGGGCCTGTACTTGTCTGTGGCAGGTTTGGGGATGGGCACAATAGTACTAGATGTCCAGGCACGAGGTATATATCCCTAGCAGCAGAGGACTGCCAGGGACTTTAAGGAGCAGGCGAAGGACTTGATAGGTGATGCCATCATCCCCGGGAGCTATTGTTTTGCTTGTGATAAGGGCACGACGCAGTTCGTCCTCAGTGATGGGCACATCGTCATCTTCATCCGTCCATAGTAATGCAGCCATTAGACGCAGGGTGTGGATATTCTTGTGAGTGGAGAGTGCCTATTAAATGGGGGCGGGAAGATGGCTTATCTGTGCTTGTTCAGACCAAGTATTCAGTAAGTCCCGTGCGTATTAGGCTGGGCTTTGGTGGAGAGCACTCGATAGCTTCTTCTTGATTACTTTGTTTATCAGGTGCCACATGGAGCCAACGCTGGTCTGGTGGTTGTTCCTGTCAATATATTTCTTCAACGATTGTGTATGGGCACACTGCTTCAAGGCAACGAGGTTATCTCTGGATGTCTGGTACTGGAGGAGATTAGCAGGTGTTGGCTGCCTTTGAAAGACGAGACCATCTCTCTCAGCCTTCTTTTCTGCCTGTAGGATGCATTGGTTCAGCTTCCTGGCGTGGACTTCGCGGCATCTTTTGATGTGTGGTCTTGTGACATAACGGGTGTAAAAATCGTGAGTTGAAGCAACGAGGGATGAGTACAAGTTCTCAGGTGACTGGAGATCAAATGTTGGTAGATTGGAGATATAAGAGACGTAGTTGGGGCAGTACTTCAGGGGAATGGAGATGCGGAAGCGGGTGTGAAGAGGGGAAGGCCCACTAGGTAGGGAGTATAGTAGTCCAAGTGCGATGTGGTCAGACAAGAGCGTCTGTATGGGAAAGCATTTAAGGTGTGTCGCTGCTACACCAGATGTGATGATGTGGTCGAGCGTGCCTCCTCTGGAGTGTGTGACACCCAAGTGGGCCAGTGAATGAGGCGGTGGCGGCGGATGTAC
>NC_134783.1:79057868-79065368 GCF_046742065.1 Oratosquilla oratoria
ACATACATACATACATGTACATACGCACATACGCACGTACATACATTTATACATACATACATACATACATACATACATACATACATACATACATACATACATACATACATACATACATACATACATACATACATACATACATACATACATACATACATACATACATACATACATACATACATACATACATACACACATACAAACATACAAAACGCCAAAAAATAATCAAATTATATTAGTTTATAATTGACTTCAGTCTGTCATTAAGTTATGATGATTCCCAGTTGATGAATTGCAAGAAAAACAAGAATAAAATTAGTAATGGCCTGCAAACTAAGATTAGATATGTGTTAATGTGTCATTTATTCGATTTGGGAGTACACACAGACAGGGATTTGATCTACATTTTTCGTTACTTCATTTATTTATTTATCTATTTATTCATTTACTTAACTATTTGTTTATTTAATTTACTCAGTTGTCTCTCCCTTGCCACAATTCTCTGGTTTTGAAGGGATTAGTGCATGTCGTTGTGATCCATTTTGGAATAGTTGATCTTCCTGCTTTACCTGTGATGGTGGAAAAGCGACGGTTGAGTATTTATGAATATCTATTTTGAATAAATAACAGTAAACCTCACAAAAGTTTTGCCTTTAAAGACTGGAATTTGATTATGCACAAATTGTGCAAAATTAAGGCTTTTTAGACTTAGTTACATGTGGTAAGCCTGACAGTAGCAGGATGCCACCTCATTGATTTTTATTCATTATTCGGTTCAATCATATGTATGTTAAAAATCATATTCATTAATACTACGTTATAACTTGACAGAAATGTGCATTTATTTTAACATTAAATTCATGTTCATATAATGAAGAGTCAAAATGCGTCGATCAATCATATTCACTATTACAAACAGCCATTCAAAAGTTATGATGATTGGGCTGCGACGAGCCGCTAGCCAATCAGAATGCAGCACATTATGAAATCAGTGCGTTCAACGACAAAAGGGACGTCTTGCTTAATCTTTATTTGAATTGGTGATTTAATCAAGTGACAAAGAAAATATTACTTTTAAAAAGTAACTAATAAATAGACTAGACGTGGAAAAATACTGTGCAGGTCTCGATGAAGACAGTATGCCTACAAACATTGAATGGTAAGTACAGTTATGATTTATTTAATCGATGTTTAATGATATATGCAGTAACAACTGCGCTCGGAACTTTATGGCGGGAGACGATAAGGTGTATTTTAGCTTAACACTAGAATGTCGGTGAGCCATTCGATATGCTTTAACACGTCATTTCCCCCATCAGCCAAATATAGTCGTCTGTTTCAAGTCAGAATGACATTAAAACTTGTAAGATAAATGACATTATCACTTATTGTACACGATCTTAAAACATACAATGTTGGCTTTACTATAGAATTTTCTAAATCTTTAATTAATTTGGAAGATCCTCAATTTTTATTGATAGTATGGTATTGTATATTGATAATATATATTGATAGTATTGATAGTACGCCATGATTGTGTCATATTAATATAACGGTAGCTATTTTTACGTGACAGTATGTCATACCCTATAGCTTGTCTTTATGGGAATTTTTTGTAATTTGAACGTATTAATTCATTGAACAATTTTATGATCATATTAAGATATCCCCTTACCCTTAGTCCCCGTCCAATATAAATATAAATATTAATTGAAAAAAGAGGTACTCGTAGCTCCCCCACTCAAGGGCAGCTAGAGGGATTACTGAAAAGAGTAACACTAAGCCAAAGGATTACCAGTTATCACCGCATGAATTTGATGATTTGTATTGGTTACAATCTACATCTATTTTCTTATTTCATGTGCATATCATCATGTGCTCATTTTATTATTCTTTTTTTAACAATATGTTTTACTGGGAACGATAATAGCGACTTGAACATTATTTGGCACAACATTATAGATCACGAACATACATTAAAATATATAAACCACTCTTAAGTACGACATACACTAAACATATACTACATACATACACTATATGTATACACTACATGTATACACTATATGCATACACTACATGCATACATTATATACAGACACAACATACATATAATATCCTTAAAAGTGGCAGTTTGCCGACAAGATTGACGAGATAAACACCATATCAGGACGGAGCCTTTATTTGCACTAATATAAATAAAGGCTCCGTCCTCATATGGTGTTTATCTCGTCAATACATATAATACATACATACACTACATACATACTACGTGCATACACTATATGTATACAATACATGTATACACCCCATACAAATATGTTATACATACCACTACACACCCGCACTGCATATATAAACTACATACACTACATACTCTGCATACATACACTATAGACATACATTACATACACGCAAACACACACACACACACACACACACACACACACACACACACACACACACACACACACACACACACACACACACACACACACACACACACACACACACACACACACACACACACACACACACACACACACACACACACACACACACACACACACACACACACACACACACACACACAAATTATCGGAGAAACCTACAACTTGCTTAGATCAATAAAAGTGGTTTTTACTTACTTGGATGAAGAAATGGTTAAAAAAAAAAAATACTAGACATGCTGGAAGCCTAAGGCCAAAACTGGGGTACGCAGCGACACTATGGTCACCCAGTACTAAAAAGAATATAAGGGAAATTGAGAGAATCTAGAAAGCAACTACGAAGATGGCCCCAACACCATCAAAACTGCTATATGAAAAAAAATTGTCAAAACTAGAATTGCCGACTCTGGAACAAAGAAGAGGAAGAGGTGACTTGTTTACCATCTAAAGAATCATGAGAGGTATGGAAGTCATAGATAGAGAATATTTAATAATTGGGATAAGAAAAATACAAGGGGACATGGAAAAAAGCTCAAAAAGGACAGCTAATGAAGAGACCTGAAAAAGAACAGCTTTCCTCACAGAGTGGTGGGTATATGGAACAAACTAAATGAAAAATAATGTGTGCAAAAACAATACACGAATTTAAGAGCAAATTAGACATGGCTAGATACATAGACGGGGCACTACAAGCATAGCTCCCCTTCCCATAAGATACAACTAAGTAAATACAACTAGGTAAATACACACACGCGCGCGCACACAATGGCTCGACGGTGCAGTGGTACCGTTCTCAACCGCTAATTCAGCTATCCGAATTCGAGTCCCGACCAGGGCTGAAAAATTCCATATCGCTGTACTGCGACCCATCACTCCAACTCTGGTGTACAAGGAGTTGTGTGTGTGTATTTGCGTGTGTAAGGTCACAGTATCATCCATAGACCGAGCAATATATGAGCTCTATGCTCTTATCCAGGAGGGTAAAAGCTGTCGATCGCAAGTCCAACACGTTATCCAAGAACATGGCGAATCTCGATCGATCGATCGATCGATAGGCCATTGTTGACTATGAATGTAAACACATCTGCAATTGACCTACTACTTCGAAGAAATTATAGAAAATCCAGCGTGCTACTGTCTTCCAGCCTTAGCTGAGCACAATAGTAAGCACCAGTCGTCAATCTTGTAGTATAAATATTTTTTGAGGGATATAAGACTCAGTCATTATTTGCCATAGGAAAATCCTATCCTTGGTTTAAAAAAAAAAAAAAAAAAAAAAGTTGTCCCGTGCTCCACCCGTGTGCGCATGCGTAGTACGAGGAGTATGGCGTATCTTAACGTCATACCCACGTCACTGCACCCCCACTAGCACCAATTGCCTACATTCTGCCATATTGCTGAGGCAACATGGCTTATTCAGTAACGAGGAGGACATTACTGAGCAACATTGGCCTTCATTGCCAATGCATGAGCAAAATTTTGGTATCATACCATGGCAGCCACTGCTCCCTGCTACCCAGCCCGCCACCACCATCACTGCCACTACTGCCACCACTCCCACCACTGCCACCACTGCCACCGCAGCCACCACCACAGCCGCTTCCACTGCCGCCAACCACACCCACACCACCGCCACCAAACGATCTGCGGACCAGACTTCGAACACGAGTGAATCCTATTCTCCAGCTTTTAAGTTATTCAGGCACGACGAGAACTCCCAACCATGGCTTCCGATAACTCCCTCTCTCACCTTCACCCTCGACTTCTCCCCCACAGCTCACCTCCCTTAGTTGCCCATATCTCCCCTACTTTCGTCCCCAGAACTGCTTATGTTAAACTCATCCTCCGTGAGAACCCGACCGCGAAAATGTCTGCTGTCACCTCTCGGTATGTGTATATTTCACGGATATGTACCGAGATCATAGAGAGTGCCACAAAGGGTAAATTTTTATCCTTGAAACTCGATGTTCAGGACTCGATCGATAGACCAAGTAAATTCCCCCATGTGTCTTGTCACCCGCTACCCTGTTGGCGTTGACTTCCCAAGCAATGTACCTTCTGGACGTATACAGCATGCCCCACTTCTACCAACACGGGACAGTCGGGACACCCATCAACTGCCTACAGAACATCACTTCAGCTTCCCTGCCTACCACCGTGCGAGTTTCGAAGAATGAAAGATAAACAGCCTTGGTGCTTCAAATGCTGGGGTGTCTAACATATATCGGTATTGTTCTGCTTCCATTGACAAGTGTGGCTGGTGTGCAGGTACTCACCCCTCTCTTGCTTGCCCACATCGTACCCCTTCTCAACCCACCAACACTAAGGAAGCTTCTACAGCTGCCCAGCTTGCCACTCCAAATTCATCCATGTGGAAATGCCTCCGCTGTCACAAACCCAGGATGAACATATGGCACGAATGTACGAAGCGCGCTCAGGTGGCCACCTCCCAGACTGCACAAGCTCCCCCCTCCCCGGTCACACCCAAGAGCCGTCCCACCGTTGACACCCTCAAACCTGCCTGACTTGCCGCAAGTAATTGCCCTCCGCGAAATTGTTGGTAACCTAACGGCACGTTGCACAGCAATTACAACGCACTTTGACGCGATTAAAAATCACATTGATATTTTTGCCGCACAAAAAGCCTCCACTGAACGCACCCTAGCCACACTTCTCGACTCCCACCAAGTCGTCATCACGACTGTCGCCTCCTTCTCCGAGAAACTGGAGGCCCTCATCAAGCTACAACGACACACGCCTCAATGCGGCGCCACCTTCACGTCATCGTCTCCGCCAGCTACCTTTAAACTTAAAGGCAGACTTCACTAACGAGATGAATTTTCACATCATCATTTGGAATGCTTGTGGGATCAACAGTTATTCAAAAATTATTTCCCTCAACACCTATGTAGGCCTCCACAAACCATAAGTTATATTTATTAAAGAAGCTTTTTTGGTCGCCACGATCCTTGGACAGAGACTGCGATGTTTACTCTGCTCCAGGATAAATCAATCTCTCTGCATCCCCCCCCCCCCTCCTACGTCTCACGGTGTGATCTACATGGGGAACTTCAACGCCCAGCATTCTGCCCTAGGAGATGTCTCTCCCTCCCCAAACCGTAGTAGGCTACTTCTCCTTGAGTAAATTCACCACCACCACCTCACTGGCCCACTGGGGGTGCCACACACTCCAGAGGAGGCACGCTCGACCATATCATCACATCTGGTGTAGCAGCGACACACGTTAAGTGTTCTCCCATACAGACTCTCTGACCACATTTAATTTGACTCATGTACTCCCTACCAAGTGAGCCTTCTCTTCACACCCGCTTCCACATCTTCATTCCTCCGAAGTACTGTCCCAACTACGCCATTGCATCTCCACTTTTCGTATCAATATTTGATATTTGATCTCCAGTCACCTGAGAACCTGTAACCTTTCCTCGTTGCTTTAACACATGATTTTTATACCCGTTACGTCATAAGGCCACACATCAAAAGATGCCGCGAGGTCCAGGCCTGGATGCTGCACCGATGCATCCTACAGGCAGAAAAGAAGGCTGAGAGAGATGGTCTTGTCTTTCAAAGGCAGCCAACACCTGCTAATCTCCTCCAGTACCAGACATCCGGAGATAACCTCGTTGCCTTGAAGCAATGTGCCCATACTGAATCATGGAAGAAATACATCGACAGGAACAACCACCAGACCAGCGCTGGATCCATGTGGTGCTTGATAAACAAAGTCATAAAGAAGAAACTATCGAGTGCTCTCCATCACAACCCAGCCCAATATGTACAGGACTTGCTAAGTGCTTGGTCTGAACAAGCACAGGCAAACAATCTTCCAGCTCCCATTCAAGAGACACTCTTCACCCACAAGGCTATCCGCACCCTGCGTCTAATGACTGCATTATTGATCTCAAGAGTGCTTTCGACGTAGCCAACAGGGAGGTTATTCCCGACCAGCTTGTAGAATTTGACGTCCGAGGCAACCTCCTGAGGTGTCCCTTGCTATCTCTCAAACAGGACTTTCCGTATACTATTCCAGAGAACGTAAACTATCTGCAGGGAATTCGAACGTGGTGGGGTTTTAAGTCCCTTCCTCTTTAACGTCCTGATGCACCGCCTGTTATCCCTTCTCCCCACCATTCCTGGCACAACTGTCGCTTGCTACGCTGACAATATCTATGTGCGATCCACCTCTTCTGCCGACCTACAGCGCCTCCTTCACTCTTTCTACGAGTCGACATCCGCTTGTGGCCTCATCCTTTCCCCAGAAAAGAGTCGAGTATTTTCTCATAGGTGCCCCCAGAACACTGCTTGTGTTCACTGCAGGACAGTGTCATTCCACCCTGCGTACAGTACCTGTACCTGGGAGCATCAATATACATCACTCCAGCCATACCTGCTTGGCAGCGCATCCATCCCATTACCGACTAGAACAGTGCTTTATCCCATTTAAATGACTCACTAACAATGCCGCTGGACTATTCATCCCCTTGGCAAGAACCATCTATGTTGGCTTTGGTCAGTCACAGACTATCTCTCTCCAGCCCTTGATCAACTCTCCAATACCTCTTTAGTGCCTTTAGAAAGATACCGGAACAGAGTGATACGGTACATTCTTGGATGCCCTACCTCCACCAAAGTATTAAACATATAAACAGAACTTAATCTTCCTTCAGTTATTGAAAGAATACACGCTGACCCCATACTATTCCCATGTCTTAAAAGAGCTTCACTTGACTCCACCGCACCCCACCCTCCGCTGTCCCGGCGTCCGCATCCTCGTTGACACAGTGTGCACCACCCTGCAGCACCTTCACATCGAAGTCCCTATAGTCGAGGTTGATCACGGGCCGCCTCCATGGAAGGTTGCACAGCCTCATGTCACGTTCACATCCACTTCCAAAATAGACCCACCGCTCCTCCAGAAACAATTAGCTTTGGAACACATCACCGCAATGTCCTCCTCCGTTCCTGCCGCGTACCATATCTACGTAGACAGGTCAGTACAGCCAGAGTGCCAGACGGTAGCGCGGGCTGCGCC
>NC_134783.1:79080368-79082868 GCF_046742065.1 Oratosquilla oratoria
ATAACTGCAGTCAGTTTTGGTAAAATATTTTGCTTGAAGTGAAGAAAAATACAGCGTATGCACACACACACACACACACACACACACACACACACACACACACACACACACACACACACACACACACACACACACACACACACACACACACACACACACACACACACACACACACACACACACACACACACACACACACACACACACACACACACACACACACACACACACACACACACACACACACACACACACACACACACACACACACACCATGCGACTTTCTTTTTCCTCACCGCATTGGCAGTCTTCATCGTTAACATCTCATTTGTTATACACAATAGAGTCTGGTGCAGAAAGGACCCGATTAGTCCAGGACCGATAACCGTGATCCTTAAAGAAGTCAGAAGCTGGACCATATTTTTGCATTCTCCATGCCTCTAGCCATTTTCAAACTTAGCAATCCTAATAGAGCAATCGAACATTCCGTGTGTATATGTAGGCTATATACCCCTATATAGAAAATGTGTGCGTCTGCGTTTGAGTGTGTGTATGTGTTTGTGTGTGTGTGTACGTATGTGTGTGTACGATCTTCATGTGTGTTTGTTTACATGTAATAAATAAAATATAGGCCAAAATAAAAACGACGAAGATGTCATGATAGAATCGGAGGAAAAGATGACCGAGGCGTTTACAAAGGAGAGGTTAGATATGGAACATGAATGCGACCCTATTTTCAGTGGGGATATAGGAAGTAGACTATGTAACATCCGCATTCGTAAGGTAGTATTTACTTTGACCTCAGCTAAACATTCGACAAGGTGCTCCACCAGAGACTACTAAATAAAGGCAAAACCCATGGCATAGGAGGAAGTTTGTTTGAATGGATTAGAGCTTGGATCAGTGACAGAAAACAACGGGTCTCCATTAACGGTGTAAAATCCAAATGGGGGATTGTTTCTAGTGGAGTTCATCAGGTCTCGGTTTTGGTTCCCTTATTGTTCATTATGTATATAAACGACTTGGACAATGGGATTAATAGTGAAATCAGTAAGTTTGTGGACGACACTAGAATAGGACGCCAAATTAGGGCTGGAGAATACGCCGAGATTCTGCAGGATGATCTTAACAAATTGTCCACATCTTCTGTGAAATGGCATAGGGACTTCAATATCTCAAAGTGCAGCGTGTTAAACGTAGGTTTACACAACTCAGAAAACAGATATATCTTAAATTACAAAAAAAATCTGAGAAAATGAGTGCGAGAGAGCCTTGAGAGTTCTAGTGAGTTCTGGCTTTAAATTCAGGAAATAGTGGATTAGAACCAGGAATAGAGCTAATAGACCAGTAGGTTTCATTGCTAGGACGATAACGAATTAAAATGAAGAGGTAATTATCAAACTCTATCTGACGTTAGTTAGGCCCATCCTTGACTATGCGGTATAGTTTGGTTTCCACCCTATAGAATTTATATCATTTCACTAGAATTAGTACAGAAGAGAATGACCAAAATGATACATGGGCTCAGAAAATTACTTTACTAGGACAGGCTTAGGCACCTTAACTTACACTCTCAGGAAAGACGAAAAGTACGGGGTGATCTAATTGAGGTGTTCAAGTGAATCACAGTCTTTATCAAGGATGACGCAAACAAGGTCATCATATTAAGACAATATGGCAGGTCTCGCAGTAATGGATTTAAATTGGACAAATTTAGATTTAAGAAGCAAATAGGCAAGACTTGGTTTACCAATAGAGTTGTCAACGAATGGAAAAGACTTAGTAACCATGTAGTGAGCGCTGAAACTATCAGTTGTTTTAAGAAAAGGCTGGACAACTTTATGGATGGGGACGACAGGTGGTAATGGACATGGAACTGCCTACTGTAGAATTTATGATCTCTTGCAGTCTCCTTCATTCTTATGTTCGTATGTTCTTAACTATGCATGTATACAATATATATATTTACATGCATGTGCATACATATACGTAAATATATATATATATATATATATAATATATATATATATAATATATATATATATATATATATATATATATATATATATATGGTGACCATTGACCATGGGAAATGTTGTAATTTGGAAAATTGTTTATTAAGGAGGCTTCTACTATTTCTTTTCTGAAACTACATTCGGATTTGTAAATTATTTCAGCATCGTCCCAATTTATACGGTGGTTTTTATTGGCGACGTGCTGAATACCGCGGAATTTTCCTGTCTGTATTACAAAGGATTACAAAGGCGGAGCATGCCGACAGGAGACCTTTTGATCCATATCTAGGTCGGATGCAAAAAAAAAAAAAAAAAATCATAATAATAAATTAAAACTATAATAATGTAAAAATAACAAATAAAATACATAAATAAATGCATAGGTATAGTTGAATAACAAACAAAAAGGTAAATAGTAAATGATTATAAATTGACATATAACTAATAATAAATGAAAATCAGACAGACAAATTATAACAAAACAA
>NC_134783.1:79087868-79090368 GCF_046742065.1 Oratosquilla oratoria
TAAAAGAATTTATTTCAGACTACCTCCTTCAAACTTGCTGGCAAACTTTTTAGGATGCACGGAGCAGTTTGATTATCGCTAAGGAAGACTATGCTAGTAAGCAACTAACAGATCTAACGATACATTCAATGTCCTTTTCTAGAATTGACACCGTTCTAATGAATACATTTAGGTTACTTATATATATATATATACATATATATACATATATATATATATATATATATATATATATACATATATATATATATATATATATATATATATATATATATATATACATATATTTGTATCATTTGACATTTTTGGAAATAGACTCATCCGCTGGGATTCGAACCCTTGCCTAGGCGTCTTGTAAGACGTAAGCCGCCTAGGCAAGGGTTCGAATCCCAGCGGATGAGTCTATTTACATACATACACATATATATATATATATATATATATATATATACATATATATATATATATATATATACATATATATATATACATATATATATATATATATATATATATATATATATATATATAAACATATATATTTACTTTTTATCTGGTGACATACCTTTTGACTTCATGTCAGTCAGATTTGCCTACTTATACTATGTCATCTCCAAAAACTTACAGGTTTTCTGAAAATTAATTTCCTTTTCAGGAGGGGGAGGGGAAGGCTGGAATTAGTCTTCCCTATTTATCTGTAGTATTTCTAGACCAAAGTGGTTAGGAGAAAGACCAGATCCTGTGCCAAGGCCGTTCGTAATGCGGCAAGAAAATTACGCAGGGAAAATGGAGTTTTGACTCCTAATTTAAACCGTTAAGTGGCGTGTTTCACCAGTTAACATCTATCCGTTCCACTATACTTTGTGTGTTTGCGTGTGTAGGTGTGTTTGTGTATGTTTGTATGTGTAGGTGAGCGTGTGTGTGTGTGTGTGTGTGTGTGTGTGTGTAATTCACCTTGGTATTTGGATCACGTGTTGGACTCGTGATCGACAGCTATTTCCCTCCCGGAAGAGAGCTCAGAGCTCGTATGACCGATCTATGGGTAATGCTGTGACCTTACACGCACACACACCCCAACTCCCCGCCCACGAGAGTTGGAGTAACGACTCGAAGCGCAGTGATACTGAAATTATTTTCAGCCCTGGGCAGGATTCGAACCTGGACCTCCGTAGTGACAGTCTGGGACTCTACCAACCGCGCCACCGAGTCGTGTGTGTGTGTGTGTGTGTGTGTGTGTGTGTGTGTGTGTGTGTGTGTGTGTGTGTGTGTGTGTGTGTGTGTGTGTGTGTGTGTGTGTGTATTAACCATGGTCTTTTGGATCTCATGTTGGACTCGTGATCGACAGCTATTTCCCTCCCGGAAGAGAGCTCAGAGCTCGTATGACCGATCTATGGGTAATGCTGTGACCTAATACGCACATACACCCCAAACTCCCAGCCCACGAGAATTGGAGTAACGACTCGTAACGCAGCGATACTGAAATTATTTCAGCCCTGGGCAGGATTCGAATCCGGACCGCCGTAGTGACAGTCGGGGACTCTACCAACCGCGCCACCGAGAGAGAGAGAGAGAGAGAGAGAGAGAGAGAGAGAGAGAGAGAGAGAGAGAGAGAGAGTGTGTGTGTGTGTGTATGTGTGTGTGTGTGTGTGTGTGTGTGTGTGTGTGTGTGTGTGTGTGTGTGTGTGTGTGTGTGTGTGTGTGTGTGTGTATTCACTTGGTCTTTGGATCACGTGTTGGACTCATGATCGACAGCTATTTCCCTCCAGGAAGAGAGCTCAGAGCTCGTAGGTCCGATCTATGGGTAATGCTATGACCTTGCACACACACACACACCCAACTCCCCGCCCACGAGAGTCAGAGTAACGACCCGAGGCACAGCGATACCGAAATAATTTCGGCCCTGGACAGGATTCGAACTGGGTACTGGGAGCACTTCTACTTCCCAGTTCAGCGCTCTACCAACTGTGTGTGTGTGTGTGTGTGTGTGTGTGTGTGTGTGTGTGTGTGTGTGTGTGTGTGTGTGTGTGTGTGTGTGTGTGTGTGTGTGTGTGTGTGTGTGTGTGTGTGTGTGTGTGTGTGTGTGTGTGAGTGAGTCAATATGTGAGTGTATGTGTTTGTATATGTGTGTTTGTGTGAGTGTATTTGTATATGTGTGTTTGTGTGAGTGTATATGTATATGCAAGTTCGTGTGTGTGGGTTTGCATGTATGCGTTTGTGTACATATATGCATTTGCGTGTATTCATTCAAGTGTAGGAGGTACTAGGTGGGTATATGAATGTATTTCATTGTGAGTGATTTGTTGTGTGGGTGATGATGTGGATACAAGCACGGAGTGTGGGAGCGGGTGTGGGAGTTGGGACCATTTCGCCATTCGATGATTTGTAAATGGAAAAGAGAGAGAGAGAAAGAGAGCGGGAGGGAAATTGCTTCTTTCTGCGAGTGGAAGTTGCTCTAACGGAAATTATATTTCCGGCTTTGTAGGTGTGTGTGTGTGTGTCT
>NC_134783.1:79095368-79097868 GCF_046742065.1 Oratosquilla oratoria
ATGGTGTGTGGAACAAGAAGGACAGGAGGAAATAGAAGAAAAGGCAGTGAATGGTGGGATGAGGAAACAAAGAAGGTTGTAGAAGAGAAGAAGCGAGCTTTCACAGATTGGTTACAAAATAGGACGAGGGAGTCATATGAGAGGTACAAAGAAAAGAAAAGAGAAGTAAAGCAAAAGGTAAAGGAGGCAAAGAGGAGAGCAGATGTGAAATGGGGTAGGAGTATGACAGAAAATTTTGAAAGTAATGAAAAAATGTTTTTAGAAAGAAATTAAGAGAGGAAGAAGAGGCGAATCAAGTAGGGAAGAAAAGGTAAAAGGTGCAGATGGAGAGATGATAATGGAAGAGAAGGTAGTAAGGGATAGATGGGCAGAATAATTTAGGGAGCTGCTAAATGTGAAGGAGGATAGGGAAGGAAAGATAGCTGCAGTGGGAAATGTTAAAAAAAATGAGAGTAATGAGTGAGGAAAATGGAGGAGAAATAAGGAAGGATGAAGTGAAGGCAGTTGTTAAGATGATGAAAGCAGGTAAGGCACTTGGTCTGGATGGATGCCATGCAGAATGTCTAAAAAAGGAGGTACAGTGATGGTGGACTGGCTGGTGAGGTTATCTAATGTTTGCTGGAGAGAGGGTAGAGTGCCGGAGGACTGGAGGAGTGCCTGTATAGTTCCACTTTACAAGGGAAAAGAGGACAAGTGTGAATGTAGTAGTTTCAGAGGGATTAGCTTATTAAGTGTTATTGGGAAGGCTTATGTGAGGATCTTGATTGAGAGGATTAGGAGAGGAACAGAGGGAGTAATTGGTGAGGAACAGTGTGGATTTAGGACGGGTAGAGGTTGTGTAGATCACATTTTTGTGGTAAGACAGATATGTGAGAAAGCTATAGGAAAGGGGAAGGATGTTTTTTGGGCCTTTATGGACCTGGAAAAGGCTTACGACAGGGCAGACAGAAAGGCATTGTGGGAGGTTATGCAGATATACGGGATAGGAGGAAAGCTTCTGGGAGCTGTCAAGATTTTTTTTTTTTTATGAGAGTAGTAGAGCTTGTGTCAGGATTAGAAATGGAGAGAGTAAGTGGTTAGAGGTAAAGGTGGGACATCGTCAAGGATGCGTTATGTCGCCCTGGCTGTTCAACTTATACATGGACGGGGTAGTGCGAGAGGTAAATGCAAGGGTAGTGGGTCAGGGATTGGAGATGCTTAAAGAAAATGGAGAAAAGTGGGAGGTGAGCCAGATGTTGCTTGGGGACGACACTGCGCTTGAGGCAGGATCGGAGGAGGGATTGAGGAAGTTGGTGACAGAGTTTGGGAGAGTGTGTGATGGAAGAAAGCTGAAGATAAATGTGGGTAAAAGTAAGGTCATGAGATGTACAAGGGGTGAAAGTGGCAGTAGACTGGAAGTGAGTATTAAGGGAGAGCGACTGGAGTAAGTGGATAGTTTTAGATACCTGGGTGCGAATGTGACAGGAAAGGGTGGAGTGAAGGTGGAGGTAGAATGTAGATTGAGAGAAGCGAGTAAATGTCTTGGTGGATTAAAAAGTGTAATGAGGAATAGACACTTGGGAATGGATGGTAAGAGGAGACAATATGAAGGAGTGATTGTGCCAACAGCACTGTATGGGGCAGAAACATGGAACATAAGAGAGGAAGAGAGAAGGAGTTTGAATGTGTTTGAGATGAGGTGTCTGAGCAGTATGATGGGGGTTACTAGGCTGGATAGAGTGATAAATGAGAAGGGGAGGAGGAGAACAGGGGTTGAAAGGGAGTTGGGAGATAGGGTTGATGAAAGAGTATTAGGATGGTTTGGACACATGGAAAGAATGAGTGAAGAAAGACTAGTAAAAGAGGTATGGAAGGCAGATGTGGAGGGAGTGAACATAAAGGGACGTCCTAGGATGAGGTGGATGGATGGGGTGAAGGGGGCTTTGGGGAAGAGGGGAATGTCTGTAGAGGAAGGACGGGAGAGGACAAAACACAAGGGTGAATGGAGAATGGTTGTATATGGATGATGTTGTGATGCATGAGGTGGAATGGGCGGTGGGGATGGGGAGGAGGTAGTATTTGTGAGTAAATTTTGACGCAGCCCGAAGGGATTTCTCCCCGTCTTCTCCTTTATGCATGGGGGGACGTAGAGGGGGGCGGTCGCCGATTTAATGAAGCGGTCTTGCTGTGGATGTGCTGTGTCTTGCGACACTGCTTCTGACCCAGGGCAGTGGACAAGGTGCAGGGTAGACCCGTCATCCAGGAGGTGCTAAGATGAGAAGGAGGGTGGAGGGGTGTGGAGTGTATTCAGGGATGGAATGGGTGGGAATGATTTTATGCCTTTTCCTTTTTGGCTACCTCCCTTGTAAGGGAGAAAAACCTTGGTATATGTATGTATATATATATATATATATATATATATATATATACATATATATATATATACATATATATATATATACATATATATATACATATATATATGCATATATATATGTATGCATATTTACATATGTATGTA
>NC_134783.1:79100368-79105368 GCF_046742065.1 Oratosquilla oratoria
TCTCCTCTTCGCATCCATTCCCAAATGTCTATTTCTCATTACACTCTTTAAACCACCAAGGCATTTACTCGCTTCTCTCAATCTACATTCTACCTCCACCTTCACTCCACCTTTTCCTGCTACACTTGCACCCAAGTATCTAAAACTATCCACTTCCTCCAGTCGCTCTCCCTTAATGCTCACTTCCAGTCTACTGCCACTTTCACCCCTTGTATATCTCATCACCTTACTTTTACCCACATTTATCTTTAGCTTTCTTCTATCACATACTCTCCCAAACTCTGCCACCAGCTTCCTCAATCCCTCCTCTGACCCTGCCACAAGCGCAGTGTCGTCCGCAAACAACAGCTGGCTCACCTCCCACTTTTCTCCATTTTCTTTAACCATCTCCAATCCCTGACTCACTACCCTAGCATTCACCTCTCGCACCACCCCATCCATGTATAAGTTGAACAGCCAGGGCGACATAACGCATCCTTGACGAAGTCCCACCTTTACTTCAAACCACTCACTCTCTCCATTTCCAATCCTAACACATGCTCTACTACTCACATAAAAACTCTTGACAGCTCCCAAAAGCTTTCCTCCTATCCCATAAATCTGCATAACCTCCCACAGTGCCTTTCTGTCTACCCTATCATAAGCCTTTTCCAGATCCATAAAAGCCCAAAAAACATCCTTCCCCTTTCCTATAGCTTTCTCACATATCTGTCTTACCACAAAGATCTGATCTACACAACCTCTACCCGTCCTAAATCCACACTGTTCCTCACCAATTACTCCTTCTGTTCCTCTCCTAATCCTCTCAATTAAGATTCTCCCATAAGCCTTCCCTACTACACTCAACAGGCTAATCCCTCTGAAATTACTACATTCACACTTGTCCCCTTTTCCCTTGTAAAGAGGAACTATACAGGCACTACTCCAGTCCTCCGGTACTCTACCCTCTCTCCAGCAAACATTAAATAATCTCACCAACCAGTCCACCATCACTGAACCTCCCTTTTTCAGACATTCTGCATGACATCCATCCAGACCAGGTGCCTTACCTGCTTTCATCATCTTTACAACTGCCTTCACCTCATCCTTCCTTATTTCTCCTCCATTCTCCTCACTCATCACTCTCATTTTCTTCGTATTTCCCACTGCAGCTATCTTTCCTTCTCTATCCTCCTTCACATTCAGCAACTCCCTAAAATATTCTGCCCATCTTCCCCTTACTGCCATCTCTTCCATTATCAACTCTCCATCTGTACCTTTTACCTTTTCTTCCCTACTTGATTCGCCTCCTCTTCCTCTCTTAATTTCTTTCCAAAACATCTTTTTATTACTTTCAAAATTTTCTGTCATACTCCTACCCCATTTCACATCTGCTCTCCTCTTTGCAGAAGAGAAGAAGCGAGCATTCACAGATTGGTTACAAAAGAGGACAGGGGAGTCATATGAGACGTACAAAGAAAAGAAAAGAGAAGTAAAGCAAAAGGATATATATATATATATATGTATATATATATATATGTATATATATATATATATATATATATATATACATGCTTCTCTCCATTCTGTAATCATATCTGCTGAAGAAGATCACAGATAGTCATCGAAATTACCAAGATAATTAATGTGTAAATAATTTAGTTTCTTTCATAGTTTTGAACATAGTAATTATGTCACTGCATTACTAAATTGTTTTCTTTTTGGAAAAAAATAAATAAATACCTATCCAAAATAAACGTCCGGTGCATGAATATATGTTCGTGCGTGCGTCTTTATGTGTATTCTGTGTATATATATGTGTGTATGTGTGCGTATATCTACGTATGTGTGTGTTTGTACGTAGTGTGTGTGTGTGTGTGTGTGTGTGTGTGTGTGTGTGTGTGTGTGTGTGTGTGTGTGTGTGTGTGTGTGTGTGTGTGTGTGTGTGTGTGTGTGTGTGTGTGTGTGTGTGTGTGTGTGTGTGTGTGTGTGTGTGTGTGTGTGTGTGTGTGTGTGTGTGTGTGTGTACGCACATGCGTGCGTATGCTTACATGCTCACGCCTTTACCAGTGCATCTGAAGCACGTTTTTGTTATTCTACTATCTTTATTTAATATTCCATTATTTTTCTAATTCCCAAACTTTTACATGTTCTGTTGAAATACATCGGGTCTTTAGTTTCATTTCAGCATCAGATAAGCTTGGGTTCTATGTTCCAGTGGATACCGCTTGCACAAGCTATCCAAGCACATAGGGCGCAGGTGGTGGCTTCGGTTACATTTAAAGGACCTCCTGTAGTCCATACCCCGCAAGGAAAACACAGCCAGAAAATAATAATGATAATAATAATGATATTTAGCATGTCATTGGTTTTCCGTGGTTTCTGCCTCTCCAGAGGCTATCAGAAGAGAGTTCCCGTCCGACTCTTGGAGAAACTCTTTTATCTCTCCTCTCTTTCTCACTCTCTACCCTCTTCTTTTCCCTGCTTGCAGGAGAAAGAGCACCGAGAGCGCTGCCGGCGCATCAAGCACCGGGTCTTCCATCCTCATCTATAGTGCAGTTTATCTTCTGAAATGTGACATTACTTTTGTTTTAGTCACTTCTCTTCCCTCCGCTTATTTTACCCGCACTTCTCGACTCCGCTTTGGTTATTTTCTCTATTTCGTATGTTCCATCTTCATTTTTTCCTTTTATCTTATTACTGTTATTGTTATTTTGATGCCATTTTTTTTCTTTTTGTTAATCTATTTATTAATGTATATTTTATTTATTTATTATGTGTTCAGTGCATAATGACATCAATTATCACTGTGATACAGGAAACTGTTGGTGAATATTGGTTATAAAAATGTATTCAATATTTGCTTAAAGATAGGTCTATCCGAGTTTCGTCAATTGTTGAGAAACCATTTACAATATAACTGCCCTTTTCTTTGTCTCGTTTTTGGCATCGTCTGCATCATTGTGGTCCTGTCGTCGTCGTCGTCGTCGTCGTCGTCGTCGTCGACACTGTCTTCTTCTCCCGTGGTTATTATCATTGTCATCGTTATGGTCTTCTTCGTCATCATGGTATATATATTATCCTTTTGTCTTTGTCAATGTCGTTGATGTCAGTTTCATAGCCATCGTTACTGCTTTGGGGGCTGTCAGTATGATGACTTATCAAAAGGCTAATATTACGTAAGCAACACTCGTTGAATATGAATAATCTCTTTGGTTTGAAGTTCATCCCCTCAGCTGCATAAGGTTACTTGGTTTAAATCAGAGGACAGGACATGAAAAAATGAATAGAAACATGATTACTATGCATCGTCATATTATCAATTTTCTATTTTATGTTTCAGATTCTAGTGATTAGTTGCCTTAGTAATAGTTCCATACATAATTATTACATGTTATGAATTCATTTTTGTTGGAGACTCAGTACTAAACCCCGACTCTAAAATCCTATATATGCTGACGCCTGATGACATTATTCAATTAAGAGGTTAAATTGGGATAATGATGAAAGGCAGGAATTAACAATCTATCTAATCTGTTCCTCAGACGTCCCCTCAATGAACAGACTACTCTGTAGTCAGTAAGGAGTTATGTCAGGAGTTACATTTGTCATAAACATATATATATATATATATATATATATATATATATATATATATATATGTGTGTGTGTGTGTGTGTGTGTGTGTGTGTGTGTGTGTGTGTGTGTGTGTGTGTGTGTGTGTGTGTGTGTGTGTGTGTGTGTGTGTGTGTGTGTGTGTGTGTGTGTGTGTGTGTGTGTGTGTGTGTGTGTGTGTGTGTGTGTGTGTGTGTGTGTGTGTGTGTGTGTGTGTGTGTGTGTATGTATCTAAATCTAAATAAAATATTCTTCTAAAAAACGCTGCGGAAGTCGGGGACAGGTGGTATTACGGTGACACTTTGTCCTAAAAATATTGTTGAAAAAGCGCTTGGGGAAGTCGGGGTCAGGTGGTATTCTTCTTCTTCTTCTTCTTCTTCTTCTTCTTCTTCTTCTTCTTCTTCTTCTTCTTCTTCTTCTTCTTCCTCCTTTTCTTCTCTTCTTCTTCTTCTTCTTCTTCTTCTTCTTCTTCTTCTTCTTCTTCTTCTTCTTCTTCTTCTTCTTCTTCTTCTTCTTCGTCTTCTTCTTCTTCTTCTTCTTCTTCGCGCTCCTCTTCTTCTTCTTCTTCTACTTTTTCTTCTTCTTTCTTCTTCTTCTTCTTCTTCTTCTTCTTCTTCTTCTTCTTCTTCTTCTTCTTCTTCTTCTTCTTCTTCTTCTTCGCGTTCTTCTTCTTCTTCTTCTTCTTCTTCTTCTTCTTCTTCTTCTTCTTCTTCTTCGCGCTCCTCTTCTTCTTCTTCTTCTTCTTCTTCTTCTTCTTCTTCTTCTTCTTCTTCTTCTTCTTCTTCTTCTTCTTCTTCTTCTTCTTCTTCTTCTTCTTCTTCGCGTTGTTGTTGTTGTTGTTCTTCTTCTTCTTCTTCTTCTTCTTCTTCTTCTTCTTCTTCTTCTTCTTCTTCTTCTTCTTCTTCTTCTTCTTCTTCTTCTTCTTCTTCTTCTTCTTCTTCTTCTTCTTCTTCTTCTTCTTCTTCTTCCTCCTGTTCTTCTTCTTCTTCTTCTTCTTCTTCTTCTTCTTCTTCTTCTTCTTCTTCTTCTTCTTCTTCTTCTTCTTCTTCTTCTTCTTCTTCTTCTTCGCGTTCTTCTTCTTCTTTTTCTTCTTCGCGTTTTTCTTCTTCTTCTTCTTCTTCTTCTTCTTCTTCTTCTTCTTCTTCTTCTTCTTCTTCTTCTTCCTCGCGTTCTTCCTCGCATTTTTCTTCGCGTTCTTCTTCGCGTTCTTCTTCGCGTTCTTTTTCTTCGCGTTCTTCTTCGCGTTCTTCTTCGCGTTTTTCTTCGCGTTCTTCTTCGCGTTTTTCTTCGCGTTCTTCTTCGCGTTTTTCTTCCTCACGTTCTTCTTCCTCGCGTTCTTCTTCGCATTCTACTTCATGTTCTTCTTCGCGTTCTTCTTCGCGTTCTTCTTCACGTTCTTCTTCCTC
>NC_134783.1:79110368-79112868 GCF_046742065.1 Oratosquilla oratoria
CATTTCTCACTCCTTGGAAAGAATAGACATAGTATCACTTTAGGGGTGAACTTCGTTTTATTATTCTTTAGACTCTAGCATTTCTCTTTGTTGCTCCTGGTGCAACCTTTGTGCTATCCTCTCCTTTTACTTGACATCCTCGTTATATCTCGTGGCAAGGGGAAATTTCTGAGGCTTTGGATTGATGTGGATACAAAAGGACATACCTGTGTGCGTCATGTGCGGGTTGAAGGCCGGGAAACGCTTTTCGCAAACGAGTGGGTGGCACTATTAAATGGAATACAGTAATCGGGAGGCAGCCAGGAATACTGTATCACAAGATACGGACGAGGGTATGAAACTGGATAAGTTATAACATATTCGCTACCGACGGGGTTACCACATAAATGGATGGCGTTGACTAGAATGAGAGGAAAGATGTAAACACGTTCGGAAGTGTTTGGCTGTGTCCAGAAAATCTAGCGTAGACATAGAGAATTTTACGAACACCTTGAGAGCAACCCTCCTTAGAGAATTTATTATCCCGTATATGATATATTTGTGGAACAGCTTAATTCCTTAATCTCCCGGAGACAACTTCAACACGAAATGAAATCGTCAGACATCGTTTAACTACTACTAGGTTTTGCTTTGTGGATGTTGTCATCCCTGGTCCCCGAGTGCCTTAGGGGCCCGTGGCTGAGATCCACAACCGCTGGATCTTCGATAGGTTTTTGTCATAGCAAAAGAATTGTGATGGGTCTAGCACCTTCAGCGTGAGTTCCTGTCCTATAATAAACTAATTTCTTTGGCGTTTGCTACAATAAAATTTGTGAAGGTTTTATAGTAGCAAAAGTGTTGTCTTCAAAGGATTTTGTTATGTTGAAGTGAACTCTTTGTTTAGTTAATATGTTTAACAGAAGTAGGATCTGATCATCCGTGCATCCATTGCGTTCCACCAGACAATTTTATTCATCCAAGACAACCAATTTCCTTCATTCTAAATGATATTTTGATAAGGACTGCTAGAGTATACATAAAGAGCAAATACAGTGCAAACAATGCAGTTTTATGAGTAATTCAACATATTTCAATTTGATTCAAAACTAAATTGATTAGATATTTAATAAGTTTGACTCATAATTTTTGTTAACACCATTTATCTTAGGGACGAACGATAGGTACATACTACTAGTGGCTTTACAAGGCGAACGTCAAGGAGAATAATTTCTTTGCCCCTTGTATTCAGATCCCACCATCGTCTGAAGGAGACATTGAATCTCCAGGGTCTCAATCAACTTCGACTATCTTTCTTCCTCCTCTTTTTTTTCACACGAGCTCTGACAATTGGCACCTGCTTCCTTCCTCCTCTTCTTCCTTCACCTCTTCTCCTCTTCCTCCTCTTACACCTCCTCCTCTTCCCTCTCCCTCTCTTCCCCCTCCCTTCATTCTCCTCCTACTCCTCATCCTACTCCTTTTCCTCCTCTTCCTCTTTCTCCATCTCCTCCTCCTCCACCTCCTTTCAATCGGTGACATAGAAACAGATCTACGTTTATACAACAGAGACAATAGTCCAACGTTTTTTCTCAGAGAGATCTAGAAATGGGATTAAGAACCAATACCGACCACTGTGGGGCCAGGCTTACAGATACTAAAACTGAATGGAGCAATTGCTATCATTCTTTTGATAAAAGTCATAATACAGACCATGACATTTAACCTATGATTATGCTGAAAATCGTTTCTTTTTTGAACGAAATGAATTAGTATATAATTTTTTGAGAAAAGATAATTAACAAAGATTTTTTTTTACCCAGGTTTCACGACATGGAATGATTCTGACTAAGGATTTTTCCAATTATCTTAAAAAAAAAAAAGATAATTGATGATACTGATATTTACAGACATAATGTTCTTTTGATATGGTGTTTGAGCTCTGTTAATACGTGAATACACATGGATTCCTCAACTATACATTGGAGGAGAACAAGGACATATATACTTACATAGATAAGCAGATACACACACACACACACACACACACACACACACACACACACACACACACACACACACACACACACACACACACACACACACACACACACACACACACACACACACACACACACGACTCGGTGGCGCGGTTGGTAGAGCGCTGGACTGGGAAGTACGGTGGTGCTCGCAGTACCTGGTTCGAATCCTGCCCAGGGCCGAAATTATTTCGGTATCGCTGTGCTTCGGGTCGTTACTCTGACTCTCGTGGGCGGGGAGTTGTGTGTGTGTGTGTGAAAGGTCATAGCATTACCCATAGATCGGTCATACGAGCTCTGAGCTCTCCACCGAGAGGGAAATAGCTGTCGATCACGGGTCCAACACGTGATCCTAAGACCAATGTGAACATACACACACACACACACACACACACACACACACACACACACACACACACACACACACACACACACACACACACACACACACACACACATGCACGCACATACATAGACACACACACACA
>NC_134783.1:79120368-79122868 GCF_046742065.1 Oratosquilla oratoria
ATTTTATTTAGTAGTCTCTGGTGTGGCACTTTGTCGAACGCTTTGCTAAAGTCAAGGTAAATAACATCGTAATTTTCACTGTTGTCTGACGCGCTGTCTGATTTTCATTTTTTTTATTAGTTATATGTCAATTTATTGTTAATTACTATTTACCTATTTGTTTATTATTTAACTATACCTATGATAGAAGAAATTCTGTTCATAGAGAAATGATGACACTTTTATACTACGACTGTCCCTCCGTTATGCTGTCCCCCAACCCCTTGTTGCTGTCCTGTACCATTTCTCTGGGTATTCTCTTTCTGATTGGGGGAATTCCCTGTGGTGGGGGAAAAGAATACTGCCACCAAGTTTCCCACTTGGATCGTAAGAGGCGAGAAGAAAGGGACGGGGAGAGGGACTAGGCATCCTTCTCCCTGTAGCCCCAAGGGGCAATTTCCTAAAACGAAAAGGAAAGGCATAAGGGGTGCTGGAGGGCCTCGGGCCAGCACCCTAAGGTTTGGGTCTTTTAATGTGCGTGGATGTGGTACAGATGAGAGTAAAAGGGAAGAGATAGGTATTATGTTTGTGAGAAGAAAGTTGGATGTGTTGGCTTTGAGTGAAACTAAGTTGAAAGGGAAGGGTGAGTGTATGTTTGGGAGTGTAAGTGGGAGGTTATCAGGAGTGAAGAGAGGGCGAGGGAGGGAAGGGGTGGCTATTCTAGTAAGTGAGGAGATAGGTAAAGGGGTAGTGGAGTGGAAGGAGGTTTCCTCAAGGATAATGTGGATGAAGGTGAAACTGGGAAAGGAGATGTGGGTCTTTGTAAGTGCATATGGGCCGGGCAGTGAGAAGAGCATGGAAGAAAGGGAGGCCTTTTGGATAGATTTAAATGAGTGCATAGAGGGTTTAGGAAGAAATGTCAATGTAATAGTACTGGGAGACCTTAATGCTAGAGTGGGAAATGGTCCAATCGATGGAGTGGTTGGGAAGTGTGGAGTTCCAGGAAAGAATCGTAGTGGAGAGTTGATGGTGGAAATGTGTCTAGAAAGAGAGTTGATGATAGCAAATACAGTGTTTCGGAAGAAAGTCAAGCATAAGTACACATGGGAGAGGGTGGTGGAGGGAAGGGTGGTAGATAGAGCGCTAATGGATTATGTAGTGGTAAATAGGATTATGATAGGAAGAGTTAAGGATGTACATGTGCTAAGGGGAGAGGGTGGGGGAATATCAGATCATTTTTTGGTGGAAGGTAAGCTGAGAGTGGAGGATAGATGGAGAAGGAGGAAAGGGACAAAAGGTAGGGAGGTTCTTAGAGTGAACTCCTTGAATGAAAAGGAAAAGGAGAAGGAGTACGAAAAGAAGCTGAAGGAGGAGTGGGAGGGAGTAAAGGATAGAGCAGAGATGGGTGTGGAGGAGGAATGGGGATGGTTCAAGGAGGGAGTCTTAAAGTGTGCAAGGATGGTGTGTGGAACAAGAAGGACAGGGGGAAATAGAAGAAAGGGTAGTGAATGGTGGGATGAGGAAACAAAGAAGGTTGTAGAAGAGAAGAAGCGAGCATTCACAGATTGGTTACAAAAGAGGACAGGGGAGTCATATGAGACGTACAAAGAAAAGAAAAGAGAAGTAAAGCAAAAGGTAAAGGAGGCAAAGAGGAGAGCAGATGTGAAATGGGGTAGGAGTATGACAGAAAATTTTGAAAGTAATAAAAAGATGTTTTGGAAAGAAATTAAGAGAGGAAGAGGAGGCGAATCAAGTAGGGAAGAAAAGGTAAAAGGTACAGATGGAGAGTTGATAATGGAAGAGATGGCAGTGAGGGGAAGATGGGCAGAATATTTTAGGGAGTTGCTGAATGTGAAGGAGGATAGGGAAGGAAAGATAGCTGCAGTGGGAAATACGAAGAAAATGAGAGTGATGAGTGAGGAGAATGGAGGAGAAATAAGGAAGGATGAGGTGAAGGCAGTTGTAAAGATGATGAAAGCAGGTAAGGCACCTGGTCTGGATGGATGTCATGCAGAATGTCTGAAAAAGGGAGGTTCAGTGATGGTGGACTGGTTGGTGAGGTTATTTAATGTTTGCTGGAGAGAGGGTAGAGTACCGGAGGACTGGAGTAGTGCCTGTATAGTTCCTCTTTACAAGGGAAAAGGGAACAAGTGTGAATGTAGTAATTTCAGAGGGATTAGCCTGTTGAGTGTAGTAGGGAAGGCTTATGGGAAAATCTTAATTGAGAGGATTAGGAGAGGAACAGAAGGAGTAATTGGTGAGGAACAGTGTGGATTTAGGACGGGTAGAGGTTGTGTAGATCAGATCTTTGTGGTAAGACAGATATGTGAGAAAGCTATAGGAAAGGGGAAGGATGTTTTTTGGGCTTTTATGGATCTGGAAAAGGCTTATGATAGGGTAGACAGAAAGGCACTGTGGGAGGTTATGCAGATTTATGGGATAGGAGGAAAGCTTTTGGGAGCTGTCAAGAGTTTTTATGTGAGTAGTAGAGCATGTGTTAGGGTTAGAAATGGAGAGAGTG
>NC_134783.1:79132868-79135368 GCF_046742065.1 Oratosquilla oratoria
AACAAGTTAATTTTGATAAAATGTAATATAACTATAAATTTTATCAATGATAAAGTGATCCAATTTAATAATCACATGGCTCATATTAAAGTTAGAATCTTTTGATTTATTTTTTAATTAAACAACTTTCTACAATACCATCCCAGATGATTGGAAAGATATACTGTTGGACTATTGTTATGAACGACTTAAAAAAAAGCCCGTCGTAGGCTTCAAAACCATTTGATCTGTGAGATAGCTAATTTGATTAAGAATAGTAACTGGACAGATTGCCAATCCTAATTTTGTAGTGAACTTATCGGATAAAGAACTTAGTGAGTATGCCTCAGTTGCACTTGGCTACGGGTTAAAATTTGTTTATTCAATTTCAAATTTGTTTATTCAATTTCAAATTTTGAAAAATATAGTGATTCATTTCTTGAGGGAAAGAACATTTACAAAGGTATTATTCATGCTTCATTGAAAAACCCACGTTTACCTAATTGTCCAGATAGGTTTATGAAGGCTTTAAGAGCTCTTAAAAACGATCAGGATTTACATATTACTAGAGCATTTAGAGCAAATGCTGTAGTTATTCTAAACAGAGATGACTATCTGGCCAAGATGAGCGATCTTCTGTCCGATGATTTGACTTACACAAAACTTCACACGAATCCTCTCAGTAAGGTTAGATAGAATAATGAAATCAGTGTTAAAGGGAAAACACGATTTAATCAAACGTTTTTCGATCATTACGCCATCCCTCCCTTATATGTATGGTCTTGTAAAAGCACACAAACCTGGGAACCCTATAGGACCAATTATTAGTTCAGTGAAATCCACCTCATATAACTTATCAAATTGAAATAATTGAACTTACCAAATTATGTATTAAAGAATGTAAATTTGAATTTAATGGTCAATTTTATTTTCAGGAATTAGGTATGGCAATGGGTAATCCTCTATCTCCAGTCCTTAGCAATCTCTATATGGAATTTTTTGAAAATAAACTATTAAGTGAATTTTTTCCACCGAATGTGATCTGGTATAGATATGTTGACAATGTCCTTTGCCTGTGGCCCATCTCTGAGGATTAAAATGTATTTTTACAATCGCTGAATAATTTAGTTCCTTTTATTAATTTTAATGTTGAATTAGAAAGTAATGGTAAGTTACCCTTTTTGGATTGCCTCATTCATACAAAAGAAAATAATTTTAAATTTAGTGTTTATAAGAAGCCGACTAATGTTTATTCATGTATTCTTTATTACTCTTCTCACCATGATAAAGTAAAATAGTCGGTGTTTTCTTTTATGTTTTTATGTGCTCTTCGTATTAGCAGCCCCGAATTTATTGATGAGGAATTTGAACACATTGTTAAAGTAGCTCTTGGATTAAAATACCCTAAAAGATTTTTAGATCACGCTCTTGCTGGAAAAAAAAATATATACATATATATATATATATATATATATATACATATATATATATATATATATATATATATATATATATATATATGTATATATATATATATATCTATATATATATATATATAGTGTTCAACTATCCCCCTCTTTTGATACTAAAAACCTTTTGATATTACCATTCAGTAACTATCTGACTCAAGTTCCTCACTTCCTAAAAACATGGAATATTAAAGTTGTTTTTGATAATCCATATACTTTTTAAAAAATTAATTATTAAAAATTCAACTAGTACTTTAAGTGGCTGCATATACAAGATACCTTGCAGAGATTGTAAAAAAAAAAAAAAAAAAACCACTTTGGGCAAACGGGCAAGGAACTCTCAACAAGGATTAAACAACACAAATACATTTAAAACAGTACAAGATTCTAGTGCGCTCTTTGTCCATATGCGAGATTTTGATCATTGTATCGACTGGTCTAATTCTTCATCCATCATGTCATGTGATTCATTTCCCAAAAGGAACATAATTGAAAATTGTTTAATAAAAAAAATCTGATGGTTCTAACTTTAATATTAGCCATGTGATTTTTAAATTGAATTTATAATCATATTGCGTTTTTTCAAAATTAATTTGTGTTTTCTTGTAGTTATTTATTTGTTGCATTTTCTTGGTGTGTATTGTACCTTTCTCAGTTTATTTTCAAACCCTTTATATACCATGTGTAACTTTCTTTCTTTTGTATTCCCCTGAATGTGAAATATCACGAAAGCGCCTTGGAATTTTAGATTCTTTTCTGGTTTTCTTCATGGTTATTCAGCAATGTATATATGTATATATATATATATATATATATATATATGTATATATACACAAACACACACACGCACATACATATATATATACATATATATAAATATATATATATATATATATATATACATATATATACAAAAATGGCACCTGCATTCGCAAACTTATCATATGAGGAGAGATTGGCTAAACTAGATTTACCGACTCTGGAGCAAAGAAGAGAGAGAGGTGACCTACTGACCATCTATAGAATTATAAAAGGCACAGAAATACTTGATA
>NC_134783.1:79175368-79192868 GCF_046742065.1 Oratosquilla oratoria
AGTTCTTACTCCCCTGAATGAAATTGTCGGGTCTTCACGGCACCGCATATTTGGCTGAAGATCATTTATGGCTCTCTCAGAGTATGTTCTAACGCCAAACAACTTCATTCAGCTTGCAGGAACCCCTGCATATATATATATATATATATATATATATATATATATATATATATGTATATATATATATGTATATATTTATACATATATATATATATACATACATACATATATATGCATATATACATATATATATCTATATATGTACATATATATGTACATATGTATACACATATATATATATATATATACATATATACATATATATGTGTGTGTGTGTGTGTGTGTGTGTGTGTGTATGTACGTATATATCCTGTCTAGGATATTGGCTGCATGTTATTGTGGCTAAGTAGCATGCAGCTGATACTTTAGGGTCTATATGTGGTGCCCCTACGGACCAGAGCCACACATCATTTTGTTTGTGATAGAGGAAATTTCTGTTCATAGAGAAATGGTGGACTGGTTGATGAGGTTATTTAATGTTTGTTTAAGAGATGATAGAGTGCCGAAGGACTGTTGGAGTACCTGTAAGGTTGCATATTTCTAGGGAAAAGAGGACAAGAGTAACTGTAGTAATTTCAGAGGGATCAGCTTGTTAAGTGTAGTTGGAAAGATTTATGGGAGGGTCTTGATTGAGAGGATTAGGAGAGGAACAGAGGGAGTAATTGGTGAGGAACAGTGTGGGTTTAGGACAGGTAGAGGTTGCGTAGATCAGATTTTTGTGGTAAGATAGATATGTGAGAAAGCTATAGGAAAAGGTAAGGGTGTTTTTTGGGCTTTTATGTATCTGGAAAAGGCTTATGATAGGGTAGACAGGAAAGTATTGCGGGAGGTATTGCAGATATAGGGGATAGGAGGAAAGCTGTTAAGACCAGTCAGGAGTTTTTACGGGAGTAATAGAGCTTGTGGTAGGATTAGAAATGGAGAGAGTTAGTGGTTTGAGGCAAAGTTGGGACCTCGTCAGGGATGTGTTATGTCGCCCTGGCTGTTCAATTTATACATGGATGGGGTGGTGCGATAGGTGAATACAAGGGTAGTGGGTCAGGGATTCGAGATGGTCAAAGAAAATGGAGAAAAGTGGGAGATAAGCCAATAGTTGTTTGCTGACGAAACTGCGCTTGCAGCAGGATTAAAGGAGGGCTTGAGGAAGTTAATGATAGAGCTTGGGAAGGTGTGCGAAAGAAGGAAGATGAAGATAAATGTGGATAAATTAAGGTGGTGAGATGTACAAGGGGTGAAAGTGGCAGCAAAATGGAAGTGAGTATTAAGGGAGAGAGACTGTAGGAAGTGGATAGTTTTAGATACTTGGGAGCAAATGTGGTGGGAAAGGAAGGAGTGTGATGGAGGTAGAGCGTATATTGAGAGAAGCGAGTAAATGTCTTGGAGGATTAAAGTGTAATGAGAAATAGACATTTGGGAATGGATGCTAAGAGGAGATTGTATGAAGGAGCAATTGTGCCGACAGCACTATACTGGACAGAAACATGGAATATAAGAGAGGAAGAGGAGTTTGAATGTGTTTGAGGTGAGGTGCCTGAGAAGTATAGTAGGGGTTACTATGCTGGATAGAGTGAGAAAAGAAGAGGTGAGGAGGAGAACGGGGGTGGAAAGGGAGTTGGGAGAGAGTTTGGTTAATGAAAGAGTATTGGGGTGGATTAGACACATTTCCAGACTGAGTGAATAAAGACTAATAAAAGAGGTGTGGAAGCCAGAGGTGGAAGGAGTGAACATGAAGGGTCGACCTATAAAAAGATGGATGGAAGGGATAAAAGAGGCTTCGGGAAAGAGGGGAATGTCTGTTGAGGAAGGAGTGGATAGGACAGAAAATAGGGATGAATGGAGAATGGGTGTATATGGATGATGGTGTGATGCATGAGGGTGAGTGGGGGGAGGGGGGTATGTGCGAGGAATAAATTGACGCGGCCCGAAGGAATTTCTCCCCGCGTTCTATTCTGAATAGGGGGACAGAGCGAGGGGGGGGGGTCGCCGATTTAATAGAGCAGCCTTGCTGTGGATATGCTTTGTTTTGCGACATTGTTTCTGACCCAGGCCAGTGGGCAAAATGCAGGGATGATCCGTGATCCAGGAGGTGCCAAGATAACAGGGAGGGAATAGGATGGATGGGAGTGGAATATGTTGGGGATAGAATGGGCGAGATTGCTTTTTATGCATTTATTTTTTGGCTACCTCCCTTGTAAGGAGGAAAAGCCTTTGTTATACGTAAGTATATATATATATATATATATATATATATATATATATATATACATACACATATATATATATATACGTATATATACATATAAATAAATATATATATATATATATATATATATATATATATGCATATAAATAAATATATGTATATGTACATATACATATGCATATATACATATACACATAGATGTATATATACATATATATATATGCATATAGACAAATATATATATATATATATGTATAAATATATATATGTATATGTACATATACATATACATATGTATATATACATATAAATATATATTATATATATATATATATATATATATATATACATATATACTAACGGCCCACTGTTGATTGGATTAAGAAAAGAAAGGAAATAACGTTTGCCGTATATTTCGATCACTGGCTAAGATCCTCTTCAGCAGTATTCTGCTGAAGAGGACCACAGCCAGTGATCGAAATATACGGAAATCGTTATACATATATATATATATATATATATATATATATATATATATACATTTATATATATGTATATGTATATACATATTTATATATGTATATATATATATATATGTACATATATACATACATATATATATACATATATATATATATGTGTGTGTGTGTGTGTGCGTGTGTGTGTGTGTGTGTGTGTGTGTGTGTGTGTGTGTGTGTGTGTGTGTGTGTGTGTGTGTGTGTGTGTGTGTGTGTGTGTGTGTGTGTGAGTGTGTGTGTGTGTGTGTGTGTGCGTGTGTGTGTGTTTGTGTGTGTGTGTGTGTGTGTGTAAATATATATATATATATGTATATTCCCCCATCTCTCCGTAAGTACAGGTTTAATTCTGTTTACTGCTTCCTTATATTGTTTTGTATTTCTTCTTTCATCACTATCAATTTCTTTCCATCACTTTGCTTAAGGAAGTATGTCTTTCAAAATATTTTTCTGTAGAAAATATGTAATGCTTCTCGATGGGGTGAAATAAACGGAGGTAAAATATTTCTTATTTTCTTCACGAATAATATTACACTTCTCTTGTCAATTTACACCAAGGGACTCCCCCTGGGATCCTCAGTCCACCTACTAAGCCACCTCTGAACCGACGTCATGACTTTATTCATCCAATGATCTTTACTCATACAAATAAGTCCTTCCCCCAAAGGCGCGAATTTTCTCCCGTGTATCTGTAATTATTTTCTCCTCCACCCTTCTCCAATCAGGAAGCCTGTTTTAAAGTCTTAAACAATACTGCTTACACAAGCAATCTCGATATCGATGCAGGAATAGCTTAGTTTACATTTTGTTACATCAGCATTAAAATCTGTTCCCTAGTGCTTGTATATAAATTTTAGACGGAGAGCGAGATTATGCAACTCCTTCGCAACTTATGTTTTCCAAACATCCTAAACATAAAATAAAATTCTCGCCACCTACTCCTCTATCTACCTTATTTTTCTACCTTATCAACCAGCCTCTTACAGAGCTCGACAGCTACCCTTGGTCGTCTCGACCAACTATTTTCTACTACCCTCCTACAGGGCTCACGAAAATATATACTTGGAAAATATCATATATAAGAAGCTAAATATCTGAAACTATTTCTGCATAAACTGGCAAAAATGTCAAAGTGTTATCTTTCAGTAGATGGTGTCTTCAAAGCATATGCCACCCACAACAAAGAAATAATTAACACTTCGAAAATGCATAAATGCCAGTGGCATCTTTAAAAGAAAACAATTCAAGCAGATATATGTTGAATTGCATTAAATGTCGATATCCTCCTGAATATAAAACTAAAGTTAGAGCAGCAATTACTATTGAAGAATAGAGGACACTAAGAATAACTATATAATTGGTAGAGTAATCTTTTGAGGGCGATCTCAACATTGATCATCTCCTAATTTTGAAAGAGGGAGATTTTTTAGGTAATGTGATGTTGAAGGTTGCGAGATATGACTCTTCAGTCAAATGCATGGTACTAAGGGTATTAGTAATAGAAAAGATGTAATTAGATGGATCTACAACTGGAATATCTACTTCATATAGTGAACTATTTACCCTCGTAGAGAAGGGTATCAGCTTGTGCAAGTTGTATCTAAACTCAGAAGAAAAAGGAACTTCTATTATCACTGAGGAAACATTTAAATATGCAGTTAATTGTGGGTAATAGAATGCCAGATTAACTTCATCAAAGAAAGGTTTAAAATTCCAATCCCTCTTTGCTGAGTTAATTATTCTTATAAGTTGAGGTATTGGGAGAGGAGAGGATTCACTTGACCAGAATTTGTCAGAACTAAATCTTGCACAAAGGATTCCAACTGATATTGCATCTCGGTTAATCTCAAATGCATTTCATCAAGTAATTAGAAAAGAAATATTGTTTTCTATTTTTCAGATTGTTTTAAGCTGAAATTCTCTAAATTATCTGTAATTTCAGAGATCAACTCCTCAATATTCCTTACACTTGATCAATTTTTGCAACTTTCTCATCCAGTCTATTCATAGAAATCTTTAAGTCAGCAAAGAAGGCAAAATTGGACATTCCTAATCCGGCAAGAGCTCCTAAGGCTACTACTAACATACTTCTCTTTTGTCTACCATTTCTTTTGAAGTTTGAATCTACAACATCAAGTTTATGTTCTATCTCATTTATATACTTTCGAGTTTCTTTTGAAAAAAAATTACTGGAAATGTTCTCCTTTAATAAAATCAAATTCTCTCTCATGGAGTCAACATTATCCTTAATTACAGATATATTTTCATAATCTAAGACTAACCTAGGGATATGGTCTACCATTATTAGATTACCTTGATGTTCTACACCAAAGCTCCAGGACGAATTGGGTTCCAGTCCAGGGCCCTCACCATACAAATTGTAAAAATTATTGCAGCCTTCATCTGTAAAACGTATTTGGATTAATTATCAATTCACATAAATTTTTGTCAACATACTCCCTATACTCTTCTGGATTTAGTGATTATTTAAAACTAATACACTCATGAGTGTCACATGTATCCTCATTATCAAATTGTATCCTAACTTTCTTTACATCATCAAGTGATTAACTGATACTTCCCCAGTTTCTATGTGTAAGATTTTGTATTTATTTCTACCTACAAAATCGATTACCCTATATGGACCTGAGTACCTCGGTGAAAGTTTATTATAGGGTGAATGTATTTTGACCATGACTAAATCTCCTATTTTTAGTTCTATTTTATGTGCTATTTTGTGTTGTTGTTTTTCATCTATTGTGTATACTCTTGCGTAAGTTCCCTCACTCTTTGTTGTATAGCCTGAGATGTATGCATCCTATTTCAGATATAATCATCTATATTACGAGTATACATAGGTTTCTGCTCTGCAATCAAGATTTCATATGGAAGAATTCGTCCTCCCCAAAAATAATAAAATGAGGTGTTTCACCTGTTGCTATGTTAATTTGGTTGTTCAGAGTACATTTAACACAAGGAATCCAAGTATCATAAGTTATACTATGAGGATTTATCATACTTCTAAGACATGTGATAATTTTCTTATTTAACCTCTCGGCAACTCCATTACTCTGAGGATGATTCACTAAAATGTTGATATCCTGGATCTTAAACAATCTAAATAATTCTTCCAAGATTTTGTTATAAAATTCAGTTCCATTATCTGAAACTAAGATCTTAGGTGTAGTGAAATTACAGATTATCTGATAATAAATTACTGAAAGCAATAAAGCTAACAGAGCATTAGGTTTCATTGCTAGGACGGTAACGAATAGAAGTGCAGAGGTAATTATTAAACTCTATCTAGCGATAGTTAGACCCATCCTTGACTATGCGGTACAGAATGGACATCAATTCACTAGAATCAGTACAGAGAAGAATGACCAAAATGATACATGGACTCAGAAATTTACCTTACGAAGAGAGGCTTAGGCACCTTAACTTATACTCTCTGGAAAAACGCAGAGTGCGGGGTGATCTGATAGAGGTGTTATGTGAATCAAAGCCTTTAACAAGGATGATGCAAACAAGGTCATCATATTAAAACAACAGGGCAGGACTCGCAGTAATGGTTATAAACTGGACAAATTTAGATTTAAAAAGGAAATAGGCAAGAATTGGTTTACTAATAGGGTGGTCGATAAATGGAATAAACTTAATAACCATGTAGTAAACGCTGAAACTATCAGCTGTTTTAAGAAACGATTAGACAACTTTATGGATGGGGATGACAAGTGGTGATGGATACGGAGCTGCCTAGTGTAGGCCTTATGGTCTCTTGCAGTCTCCTTCATTCTTATGTTCTTATATATATATATATATATATATACATATATATATATATATATATATATATATATATATTTATATATATATATATATATACACATATATTGCTAGTAACCACAAAGAAAATCGGAAAGAAACAGTTATTCCAAATAAGGTTTATAAGACAAAAGAAAAAGAACTGACAATGCACAAAAAATCACAAATAAAAAAGAATAAATCGTAGAGAACAACACAAATTACCAAATTACTTTTGGTCACTTACAACCTGACCCAAGTTTTTTTTATTATAAATTCATATAATTTATAAATGACACTACTTATATAAGATTAGAATCTTCAGAATGTTTTATAATACTACATTCTATAATGTTTCTATTGACAAATGAATTAGAAGAAAAATAGATGAAGTATTAGACCAGTTAATACAATAATCGAAATATTTCATGCGAACAAATAGAGCATTCAATTCTTGTGCTGCTTTAACATTATCTTTGTGTTGTTTAATTCTGTTTGATAGTACCTTGCCTGTTTGTTCAGTGTAATCTTTTCACAATCCATGCAGAGGATTTTGTATATGCAGCCACTTGAATCAACAGGTGAATTCTTAATATCAATTTCTTAAATGTACATGGCTTATTAAAAGCTACTTTAATATACCATGTTTTAAGTAGGTGAGTAACTTAAGAAAGATTTTTTTTTCTAAAACGCAATACTAAAAGTATCTTAATGTCAAAAGGGGGAGAGGTTTGAATCCTGTCAATTTTTTTTTTTTTTTGTGCTATAACGAAAGCGTCATCTAAAAATGTTCTAGGGTATTTTAATCCCAAACCTAGATTAATAATAGACTCAAATTCTTCATCAATGGACTCAGGGCTGCATATACACAAGGTACGTAAAAACATGGAAGAAAATACAGAATTTTTTACTTTATCATGCTGTGCCGAGTAATAATGTATATAAGAAAACACATTAGTGTTCTTTCTATAAACACCAAGTTTAAAATCATTACCTTCCCTATGAATAAGGCAATTTAAAAAGGACAAATTGTTATTATTTTCTAATTCTACAATAAATGAATGGAGGGAACCAAGTTATTAAGAGAATGTAAAAAATCATCATCACAGGCAATGAACATCATCTACATATCTATACCACACCGGATTACATGGCAAAATTTCACAAAATAGTTTCTTTTAAAATAATTACTCAAGACAGGTGAAAGAGGATTCCCCATAGCCATTCGAAACATCTGAGACTAAAAATTACCGTTAAATTCAAATTTACAATCTTTGACGCATAATTTGATAGGTTCAATTATAGTACCAAAAGGCAAAGGAATTCAGATTGTGTCCAAATAAAGGGTGAGAAAGACAATTAAATCATCTACTGGAATTTCAGTGAATAAACTGGCAATGTCAAAACTAACAAGCCTGAAATTATAATCAATACTTAAACTGTTAAGTTTTTGAACTAGGACTAGGTTATTTTTTATGGATAAATTAGAAATTGTGCCAAATGACGGACGAAGTAAAGACACTAGCATACATACATACATACATACATACATACATACATACATACATACATACATACATACATACATACATACATACATACATACATACATACATATATCAAATGCTTTTTCCCCCTTACACGGGGGGTAGCCAAAAAGAAAAAGGTATAGAAACCATTCCCACCATTCAATTCCCTATATGTTCCACTCCTCTCCACCCTCCTCCCTCCATTTTACCTTGGCACCTACCGGATGACGGATCATCCCTGCATCCTGTTCACTGTCAGAAGTAGTGTCCCAAGACACAGCACATCCACAGAAAGGCCGCTTCATAAATTCGGCGACCCCCCTCTCCGTCCAATTTTTTTTCACATACATACTTCCTCACCCCCATCCCCCAACCCACTCCCCCTCATGCACCACAGCATCATCCATACACAACCCTTCTCGATTCACCCCTATCTTCTGTCCTCTCCCGTCCTTTCTCCACAGACATTCCTCTCTTTTGTTATGCCCCTTTCACCCCATCCATCCATCTCATCCTAGAACGCCCCCTCATGTTCACTCCCTCCACATCTGCCTTCCACACCTCTTTTATTAATTTTCCTTCACTCATTCTTTCCATGTGTCCAATCCATCCCAATACTCTTTCATCCACCCTATCTCCCAATTCCCTTACCAACCCTGTTATCCTCCTCACCTCCTCATTTCTCACTCTATCTAGCCTAGTAACCCCTATCATACTTCTCAGACACCTCATCTCAGACACATTCAAACTCCTTCTCTCTTCTTCTCTTATGTTCCATGTTTCTGCCCCGTACAGTGCTGTTGGCACAATCACTCCTTCATATAACCTCTTCTTAGCATCCATTCCCAGATGTCTATTTCTCATTGCACTATTTAATCCACCAAGGCATTTAATCGCTTCTCTCAATCTACATTCTACCTCCACCCCCACTCCTCCCTTTCCTGCCACATTCGCACCCAAGTATCTAAAATTGTCCACTTCCTCCATTCTCTCACAATCAGTGCTCACTTCCAGCCTGTTGTCACTCTCCCCTCTTCTATATCTAATCACCTTACTTTTGCCCACATTTATCTTCAGTTTCCTTCTTCCACACACCTTCCCAAACGCTGTCACTAACCTCCTCTGATCCTGCTACAAGCGCAGTGTCGTTAGTAAACAACAACTGGCTCACCTCCCACTTTTCTCCATTTTCTTTAATCATCTCCATCCCCTGACCCACTACCCTTGTATACACCTCTCGCACCACCCCATCCATGTATAGATTGAACAGCCAGGGTGACATAACACATCCCTGACGAAGTCCTACCTTTACCTCAAACCACTCACTCTCTCCATTTCTAATCCTAACACAAGCTCTACTACTCTCGTAAAAACTCTTGACCGCTCTCAACAGCTTTCCTCCCATCTCATATATCTGCAGTACCTCCCACAGTGCCTTCCTGTCTACCCTGTCGTAAACCTTTTCCAGATCAATAAAAACCCAAATAACATCCTTACCTTTTCCTATAGTTTTCTCACATATCTGTCTTATCACAAAAAGCTAATCTACACAAACCCTACATGTCCTAAAACCACACTGTTTCTCACCAATTATTCCCTCTGTTCCTCTCCTAATCCTCTTAATCAAGACCCACCCATAAGCCTGCCCAACTAGACTTAACAAGCTGATCCCTCTGAAACTACTACACTCACACTTGTCCCCTTTCCCTTGTAAAGCTGAACTATACAAGTACTCCTCCAGTCCTCTGGTACTCTACCCTCTCTTAAACAAACATTAAATAACCTCACCAGCCAGTCCAACACCACTGTATCTCCTTTCTTCAGACATTCTGCATGACATCTATCCAACCCAGGTGCCTTACCTGCTCTCATCATCTTAACAGCTGCTTTCACTTTATCTTTCCCTATTTCTCCTCCATTTTCCTCACTCATCACTCTCATTTTCTTAGCGCTTCCCACTACAACTACCTTTCCCTTCCTATCCTCCTTCACATTTAGCAACTCCCTAATATGATCTGCCCACCTTCCTCTCACTGCCTTCTCTTCCATCATCATCTCTCCATCTGCACCTTTTACCTTTTCTTCTCTACTTGATTCGCCTCCTCTTCCTCTTTTAACTTCCTTCCTAAACATATTTTTATTACTTTCAAAATTTTCTGTCATACTCTTACTCCATTTCACATCTGCTTTCCTCTTTGCTTCCTTTATCTTATGCTTATCTTCCCTTCTCTTTAGTTTGTACCTCTCATACGATTCCCTCGTCCTAATTTGTAGCCAATCTATGAATGCCTTGCTTCTTTTCTTCTACACCCTTCTTTGCTTTCTCATCCCACCACTCACTGCCCTTCCTTCTATTTCCTCCTGCCCTCCTTGTTCCACACACCATCTTTGCACACATTATGACTCCCTCCTTGAACCATCCCCATTCCTACTCCACTTCTAGTTCTACTCTATCCTTCACTCCCTCCCGCTCTTCTCTCAGCCTCTTCTTATACTCCTTCTCCTTTTCTTTCTTATTTAAGCAATTCACTCTAAGTACCTCCCTACCTTCTGCCCCCCTTTTCCTCTTTCTCCACCTATTCTCCACTCTCAATCTACCTTCTACCAGAAAATGATCTGATATTCCCCCACTCTCTCCCTTAGGACATGTACATCCTTAACTCTTCCTACCATACTCCTGGTCACCACTATATAGTCTATTAACGCTCTATCTGCCACCCTTCCATCCACTACCCTCTCCCACGTGTACTTATGCTTGATTTTCTTCCTAAAAACTGTATTTGCTATCATCACCTCTCTCTCAAGATACGTCTCCACGATCAATTCTCCACTAAGATTTTTACCTGGAACTCCATACTTTCCAATCACACCGTCTATTGGTTCGTTTCCTACCCTAGCATTAAGGTCTCCCAATACAATTACATTGATATTTCTCCCTAATCCATCTATGCACTTATTTACATCTACCCAAAAAGCCTCCCTTTCCTCTACGCTCTTCTCACTACCAGGCCCATACGCACTTACAAAAACCCACATCTCCCTTCCCAGCTTCATCTTCATCCGCATCAACCTTGATGAAACCTCCTTCCACTCCGCTACACGCTTACTTATCTCTTCACTTACTAGTATAGCCACTCTTTTCTCCCTCGTCCCCTCTTCACTCCTGAGTACCTCCCAGCTACACTCCCAAACTCACACTCGCCCTTCTTTTTCATTTTAGTTTCACTCAGAGCCAGCACATCCATCTTTATTCTCGCAAACATACTGCCTATCTCTTCCCTTTTACTCTCATCTGTACTACATCCACGCACATTAAAAAACCCAAACCTTAGGGTACTGGTTGGAAAACTCCTAGACTCTCCTATGCCTTTATTTATTTCATATATACATATATATATACACATCTATATATATATATATACATATATATACATATATATATATACATATATATATACATATACATATATATATACATATATATATATATACATATATATATATACATATATATACATTTTTTTTTTTTTTTTTTTTTTACTTTGGGGCTACAGGTTGTAGGACTCCTAATTCCATCCCCCATCCTGTTTTTTTTTTTTTTTTTTTTTTGTCACCTTTTACGACTCAAGTGGAAAGACTTGATGGTAGCATTCTCTCCCCTACCACAGGGTAGTCGAAAAAAAGGAAATGAATATTCAGCGAAATGGTACAGGACAGTAACAAGAGGTTGGGGGACAGCATAACGGAGGGACAGTCGTAGTATAAAAGTGTCATCATTTCTCTATGAACAGAGATTTCCTCTATCACAGACAAAATGATGTAAGGCTCTGGTCCGTAGGGGCGCCCCATATAGATCCTAAAGTATCAACTGCATGCTACTCTGCCACAATAACATGCAGCCAGTACCCCAGACATTAGCAATTTTGATAAATTATATGATATGGATTTAACAGAGCTAATGATTGGTCTTATAGGATTTTTTGGTGTGTGTGTTTTTACTAATCCATACATATAGGGAAGAGAAGGCGTGATAGTAGAAAACTGTTTGATCAATTCGTCTTCCCCTTTTAACAATTTCATTTTCTTATTAAAATGACTATTCACCTTATTAAGTGGGTTTGTCTTAAGTTCTTATCTTAATATCAGTAGGAGGAAAGCGCTGTAGCTTGCCATGGGGAGGATGGTGAGAAGTTTTTTTTTATGTTTAGCGTAAGACTGAACTTTATCTTATCAAACTACAACTGTTGCGTTTGTATTATTTTGATGATATCGTAATTCTTTTATCAGGTTTAAATATTGTACCTTCATTAGGCAGCGCCAATCTTTATATGAATGTATTTCTTATCCTTTTTACTCACAATAATTGACACATGAATCATTTTATAACACTAACAGCTTCAAAATAAGGTATGTATTTCAATGCAAATATAATACATAAAGAGCTTTGCAACATCCATAAAATGTAATAGTTTAGGTACAATATGGTTATGAGCGTTTCTTTAAGAAAGTTATTAGCTTTCCAGAATTTCAACCACTTATGCAAAGGCTAAAAATTTCTGTAAGGGACAGAATCCCTTCAATGTTTCATAGGGGATCATAGTGTATCATATATACCCTTCCCCTAATTTTCGAAACATTATAAACTTTTCCATGACAATTCATAAGCTTACAAATGTTACACAATATATCACTCCTACATCTAATATCTACGTGATAAGTTGCATCTGCGCCACTCCGTCCACCTGTGTACACGATAGATTGTCTATGATCTATTGAAATTTACTATATCTTATTCTTTCTCTGACAGAATCATTTAATTTCAATTTGTCTATCACTAACTTTTTTTTTGTACTTCTGCCCTTATCTACATCTGTGTCTCCGACATTTTTCCATGCTTTCATTGGTTACTATTAACTCTGGTCCCACTCACCGCCCACCCTGACTCATGAACCGCGATATATAAATAAATAAAGAATCTTTAAAGCTCGCTCACAGGCAACAGCCCCTTTTATATAAACTTTCCTTTCATTTTCCCACACACTTTCCTCTCTCAGAAAAACCGACTTAGCGAAAGCGGATGGTCTGATCTCGATGATCCATATCCTTTTCCATCCTGCTCTTCCTCCCCTTTCTTCTGCAACTTTTCCTTTTTCCTCCCCTTTTCTTCTTTTTGTTGTTCTTCTTCCTCTTCTTTTTTTTCCTCCTCCTCCTCCCTTCCTACTTCCTCCTTTTCCTCTTCCCTTTCCTCTTTTTTCCTTTTCCCCCCTGAATCTTCCTTTATGTCTTCCTTTCCCCCTTCCTCTTCTAAGTAAAGACTTCTGTCTGTTCAAAGTCCTTAATTTTTTAAAGTCGACAGTATTTGGGAAAAAAGGGTATAATCTTTTGAATTTTCAAATTCTAGGAAACTAGCTTCTATTAAAATATTTATTATCTGAAGCTTCCTAGATTTTTTTATACAAATAACTGGGAATGTATTGATATTCCACATTTACCATTATCATGGCCATCATCACCGGATTGTAATAAATATCATATTTGCCCTACAATATAATCATCACAATATATGGAACGTTATTCACTACACACTCATGGAAGTTATCACCACACTCTTGGAATGTAATCTACACACTATTTTGAAACATCATCTTCACTATTGTCTGAAGTTCCTTCCCTATTGGCGTTACGATCAACATCAATAGCAACTGACAGGGATGGAGTTGGATAGCTGAGGCCATATAATTCGCCCAATAATTTATCTGATACATAATACATATATCCTGAATATTCATTATTTCATTTACCATCAGTAGCTATTTAACTTTCAATTAATTCATAATCGCTCTTACCATTCAAATGTACGTTGACACTCGCATATAAGCTTTATATTCTTATTGCACATAAAGTAAATATTCAATTTTACGTTGAATTTATAATTTCTATGAACATTTCAATTTACTACGTTCATACTCACGCAAGGAAAAGCCCCCTCTAACTCTACACAAACTGAATATTTTAAAGTTATTTCAATTTTACTCGAACCTCTTATTTTGATTTACTACTTCTACGCACGGTAGGGTTTTAAATCTGGGTTTCTTTTTATAAGCTTCCGGAAATGTCGAATTACGTGGTCTTTTGCATCCTACACGGATTCTAATGTAATTCCATATTGCGATTAAGTAAGTCCCGCCGAATACGGCTACTTTCGTCGGCCTACTCAGACGACCCAGAGCTCTGGAACCTGACGGCAAGGTACGTCTTCTCATAAGAAGCCTTTAAGGCGCGTAGGACATTCATTCCGCCTTGTGATCACAAAGGGCTCTGTTCGATTCCCAACAGGTTTTAGTGACCATCACTTGTACAAGATATAGTGTAAAGACGATGAGGAGCCTACGCTAGGAACCGCGCAGCTATGGCCGGAGTTGTTACCTTTGCCCCATACGTTTGGACTGCTGGGGAACCACTTGTACTGGGAATAAGAGTGGAGTGCGGGATTCGATCCCATAACTACAGTAGGTGAATACGAGAGCAGCACGCTTCCGATTACGCCACCAGCGTAATGTAATAATATATAAGAAATGCCGCGAGTGTCATGGATTGGACATCCGCAGTTCCACAAGTGCAAGGGAAGTACTTGAGACTTTCCATAAATCCCTTTCTCTCTGAGAAGAAACTTGAGACTAATGTTCATTGTATTAATGTAGGACTGTATTTACGTGGACTGGTGGTGTGATCCGGAGAGTTGTGAGTTCGTTGTAAGCGCATAGGGTAAAGGTGACGGCTTCGGCCGCAGCTAGAGCCTTCTGAAATAGGCTCCTCACATTATCTGTGTCATTCCCCTCCCCTCCCCGTAAATAAAATCGCCTGAGGCAGTAGAGGTAAACCTAAGACTCAGAAGCGCCATTCAGATGCGCGGAATCTCGTGAGGGAGAAGGGGCCTCCTTGTCTGAATAAAATCACTTGGAAATGATCTTGAGTACGCCGAAAACCCAAAAGTCGTGATGGACGGGAACGGCAAATCGCTTAAATGAAACAGTCGTTGAATTTACTGATGCACAAGTCGTGCTTCGTCGATGAATGATGCAAAGAGTCTGAAAACGAACAGAGAGAAATTTTGGAGCAAGACCGGAGAAGGCCGGAGAGTTCGCGCCGCCGATCGACGCTTCGTCGAGGCTTTGCCTGAATATTGGATGCCTCTTCCTCTGCAGGAATTACTCTCTCTACTCCCACTCTACTCTCTCTCTCTCTCTCTCTCTCTCTCTCTCTCTCTCTCTCTCTCTCTCTCTCTCTCTCTCTCTCTCTTTCTCTCTCTCTCTCTTATGTTGCAAAAATGGACCAAACGTGCCTAGGAAACTTCGCATGTAATTCTAGGGGTCGTGGGATAAAATAGTTTCAAATATATATATATATATATATATATATATATATATATATATATATACATATATACATACAAGTATATATACATATATATATATATATGTATATATATGTATATATGTATATAAATATGTATATATATATGTATATGTATATATGTATATATATATGTATATGTATATATGTATATATATATGTTGAGACATTCTGACAGGTTGATGTAAGCGGAATAGGAAACACAGGAGTCTTAGTCTTGAGTTTATTCCTGACTAGTTTCGCAGGTATGCTTTTTAAAAAAAAAGCATACCTGCGAAAGCATACCTGCGAAACTAGTCAGGAATAAACTCAAGACCAAGACTCCTGTGTTTCCTATTCCGCGTATATATATATACGTATGTGTATATATATATAAACATATACATGTATATACATATATATACATATATAAACATATATATATACACATATTGTGACGCCTATGGGGAAGGGCCAGGTTCAAAACTAGAGTTCTGTTTAAGAATGATTATTTCCTTCTAAAAAGATACAAATAAACAATGATCGAAAAATAGAAGTCGCCAAAACTAGCGAAAAGTACAATGTCCGAAACACGTAAATTCACAGAACATAAAAGGCTAATATTGCCAAGACACATATATATATAAGTGTCGATCAAATATCGACATTCAATAAAGAAAAAATAGTCTTAAAGACAATATGTGGTAAGGTCGAGAAATATCGACCAACAGAATGGAAACTAAGTCCTACGTAATAATTTACGTAAAAATTACAAAGTCGAGAAAATTCTACGACTATAAGTCTAAGTCCAACAAAGTGGACGAGTGCAATGGGAAGCTCTGATAAGCAGAGTCCAGAATGATTCGAGAAAATACAAGTCGAGATGAAACTACGACTATAAGGTCTAAGTCCAACGTAGTGGACGAGTGCAATGGGAAGCTCCGATAAGCAGAGTCCAGAATGATTCGAGAAAATACAAGTCGAGATGAAACTACGACTATAAGGTATAAGTCCAACGTAGTGGACGAGTGCAATGGAAAGCTCCGATAAGCAGAGTCCAGAATGATTCGAGAAAATACAAGTCGAGATGAAACTACGACTATAAGGTCTAAGTCCAACGTAGTGGACGAGTGCAATGGGAAGCTCCGATAAGCAGAGTCCCGAATGATTCGAGAAAATACAAGTCGAGATGAAACTACGACTATAAGGTCTAAGTCCAACGTAGTGGACGAGTGCAATGGGAAGCTCCGATAAGCAGAGTCCAACTTGACCGTTACAAGCAATGATATATATAGACTCTTCTCCGTAAGATCCGGAGAGATGCCAAGTGTCGCTAGACGCGACGATTAACAAGAGTGTTTAGGAATATTTCCTAGTACATACACGAATATTCTTTACATCAATGAATAGAAAATAATATTTGATAAAGTTACCTTGTCAATCTTAGATAAGCAGAAACTTAATAGTTTTTATATGAATATCTATACGTACGTAAATGTAAGTTAGGGACGCAGTTGATAAAATATTGGTTCACATGAATTTTTTTCCAGAGCGCGCGTAAGCATGCATGTTCTCACGCCGGTGACTCGGCGTCCGAATACAACGGTAATGTACAATTTATCTTAAACTTACGTAAATCAATTCCTAAGATTGACAAGATAGATCCACAAAATAATATACATACATAAATCTATATGCAAAGTATGGAATAGTTTGTCAAAGCACAAAAAAGAACGAAATACGTCCGATGAATAGAATTCATCACTTTAAGAGTCTCTAGACGTCGATATACCTCACGTAGGCACAGATCATTCTCACCGGCGTCCGAAGATTAAGAGAATATGTAATTTCTCTTATCTTACGTAAATCAACTCGTAAGATTGACAAGAGAGATCCACAAGATAATATACATACATAAATCTATATGCAATGTATAGAATATGTTTGACAGTGCACAAAAAGAATGGAATACATCATAAATATATAATTTATCACTT
>NC_134783.1:79230368-79232868 GCF_046742065.1 Oratosquilla oratoria
CATAAAGTTGTTTTAAATGGAAAAACTTCTAGATGGAAAAATGTTACAAGTGGAGTTCCTCGGGGTTCCGTTCTTGGGCCACTTCTATTCATAGTATATATAAATGATATAGACCATGGACTAAAATCTACTGTTTCCAAATTTGCTGATGATACAAAACTGTACGGAATGGCAAATAATTACTTAAACCAATTAGATATTCAAGAAGATTTAGATAAATTACAGCAATTACAGCACTATATAAAAACCTCCTCTACTTCCTTCCGACCGTGACGCCGCGGAATAATACACAATTATATCAAACTCTAAATTATACTAACTCTATCTATTGCCAACATAAAATAAACATCTCCAATACATAAAATATTATCACCTTACCAACTCAACTCTAAAACGATATAGCTCAGACAAACCCAACCAAGATATGAAAATCACATAAATTTCAGGAAAGACACATTCTCAAAAATTCCCACTGAAAGACAACCAATAATCATTTCGTACCATAATCTAAACCCATACATCTAATATATATCCCAAACTTACATTTTTTTTCTCTAAAAACTCAAAGGTTAACTGCTTTGAACAAACGATAATCCCACAGATCTTCATACTCTATGTACAAGAGTGATAATAAGAACAGCATAATCATTTACAGAAACAACAATTTACTACAAAAATGTAGACAATAATGATTCACGAAAACAAATATTAGCAACGTTTAACTTATAACATATGGAACAAAATGAATAGATAAAATAAACAGTCTAATCAACTTTTGCAACTTTTCACAAAAACAACCAAAAACATAAATCCTAAATCTACATTATAAATCTACCTGTAAATGGGTATATTCATGTCAATTTATATATATATATATATATATATATATATATAAATATATATATATATATATATATATATATATATATATATACCAAAATGAATTAAAATTTATTTATTATAGCCTTTCATATACTACCACATTCTTGTTCACAAATAACTAACCGATGTTTTAGGATGTCACGTCTTCAGTAAAGGACTGCTTTTAGTGAAAGTGTACCCATGAACAAACTACATACATCTCACAGAAAAGATATTCCGAACTAAAGTGACAAAACTCTCATTCAACAGAGAAAGAATATAATTAGTGCAAAGTGAAAACGACAATCATTCTCATTGAAAAGAAAATGTATGTGCACGTGAAAACATTTTTATATAGCTTTATTGAACACATCCAAGATATGATAATATACGTAAATCCCCGTTTTTACTCATTCAAATAAATTTTACAAGTCAATGTCTCCCACTAGCAACTTGACAAATTATCATATCTTCATATCTTTTTTGCAATTTTGTATGCCAAACCCCACTGTCACGACCTTAACCCAAGGTACGCGGACGTACCTTAAAAGGTCGGGGAGGCAATGTAACCGTCACTAACCATCACCAACTACGCACGTGATCCACACACATGCAACATGGTACTCGTCTTTGGCAAGACCTCCAATTTTTGCAAACCTCACCACTTTCCCAATCACAAAACACATACGTACGAGAAACAACGACGCCCCCGCAGTGTCACAACACAGAATGCCTATTGTCACCAGACAGACCCATTGAACCCTTCCTCATACCTACCCCAGTTGAATTACCGTAAGTTAATATATATACACCATATCTAACCACACCTACCAATCATACAACTAACTCCTATATAACAGAACTAACACCCATACCTATATTTGATAACTAATACATTTCACATACAGCAACCCACAAAACCCTTTATTACCGAGCGGCTGACCCACCAGATATAGGACTGCCGATGTCACCGACCAGGCAGAAAGACTGTCCAGGTCACGTACCTGGCAGGAGAATTGCCGAGGCCAAGTCCCGGCACGAGGAGTGCCTAGGTAAAAGACCTAGTTGTTCATAATCTTTGTACCTGAATAAAGGCAACAAAGTCTAACAGAGACCTTGACCTCAAGCACTAAAGCGCCATTATATGTAGCAAAATACATTTGTTTTGTTACACACACTTACACACACACACACACACACACACACACACACACACACACACACACACACACACACACACACACACACACACACACACACACACACACACACACACACACACACACACACACACACACACACACACACACACACACATATATATATATATATATATATATATATATATATATATATATATATATATGATGTAAGCGGAATATGAAACACAGGAGTCTTGGTCTTGAGTTTATTCCTGACTAGTTTCGCAGGTATGCTTTTTCAAAGGAATATGTGTACAAACGGGCTGTGGGCATTATATACATGGGGTGGACCTCACCACCTCTCCGAGTTACCATAGTTGGTGGCGAATGTGAACATCACATTGTGGCTCACGTAACAATGAAGACATTTTTACAATTAAATATGATAACACTAATACCAAAGAAATTATTAATAGAAAATGTAACAATAGTAATGA
>NC_134783.1:79265368-79270368 GCF_046742065.1 Oratosquilla oratoria
TGTATGTGTCTGTTTTACTATTATAAATAATTAATTTCAACGAAGAGTTTAATTGAAATGCCTGAACTCTCTGTCACTCGTCCGAACTGAGGACGGCTTTTTTATTTATTAATTTATTTATTATTATTATTATTATTATTTTTGTACCGCCACTAGCCTAGCCCATAAGTGGGTCATAGCACATATACATATATATATATATATATATATATATATATATACATATACATATACATATACATATACATATACGTATACATATACATATACATATACATATACATATACATATACATATACCGAAAGTTCCTTTATTCACCCAACCCTTTACTCATCTCAATCCCATCCGACATCCCTTTGTTGTTCCTAGGCCCTGTTGGATGAAGGATCATCCCTGTCCCATACCCACTGCCCGGGTTACAAGCAATGCAGCAAGATTTAACACTTAAGAAATAAAGCCTAGCATATTTCTTGTGTGTAGGATTCAATGCCAATGAAATGTTCGCGTTCGACATGTTTTTCTTTTCATTTCGCCCCCGTCATTTGTTGAACGATTTGGAAAAAATCATTGGTATCATAATTTGTAACTGGGAATTGATCCCTTGCCTTCTGGGTTTCCAGAACGGCGCCTTACCAGCTACCTACTCCTCTACAGAATGCTAAAAACCATCTCCTGTTTTTCAATAAGAGACTATCTAAAATGTACCACTACTTGTCCCTCTGAATATAGGACCTACCCACACCTCAAATGAATAAAATAGCCAGGCGTTAGACCATAAGAGAGGAAATCAAAACGAAGCCTGATGGAAAAGTCCAACTGTGACTCAACAATTTCGAAACTACTTTTTCTTTCTTGTCGTAATAGTTGTCCCGTTTTCTGAGAGGCGGATCGAGATAAATCCTCCAGGTCTCCGTTTGATTCTTTCGTAGCCCTCTCTGTCACTTCTGTTATAGACAAAGTTTCTACTCGGTACGGTTAGTCCGGCTGTCGCCCGTCTAATATTTCTTCCGGGGTTTAGTTACAGACCCGTTTTGCCGAAGAACTCTTGAGTTTTTTTTTGTTTTTTGTTTTTTTCACCGTCCGTCCTCGTTTTGTTGGTTGTCATCGGTATTTGTTTTGTAGTTTATTTTATGACTGTATTTTTGTTGTTGTTGTTGTTGTTGGTATCGTCTTTGCCGTTGTTGTTGTTGTTGTTGTCGTGGTTGTTGTTGTTGTTGTTGTTGTTATCATCCTCATTGTTGTTGTCATGTTGTTCATGTTGTTGTTGTTGCTGTTGTTGTTTTTCATGTTGTTGTTGTTGTTGTGATGGTATCATGATTGCCGTGATGATGATGATGATAATGGTCGTGATGATGTTGATGATGATCATGATCATCATCATCATCATCATCATCATCCACATCATCATCATCATCATCATCATCATCATCATCATCATTATGGTCGTCATTGTCATCCTTATCATCATCATCGTCACCATCATCATCACCACCACCATCATCATCATCATCATCATCACCATCATCATCACCACCATCACTATCGTCATCGTCTCATGATGTCGATGATGACCATGATGATGATGATGATGATCATCATCATCATCATCATCATCATCATCATCATCATCATCATCATCATCATCGTCGTCATCATCATTACCACCATCATCATCATCATCATCATCATCGTCGTCGTCATCATCATCATCATCATCATCATCATCATCATCATCATCATCATCATCATCATCATCATCATCATCATCATCATCATCATCATCATCATCATCATCATCATCATCATCATCATCATCATCATCATCATCATCATCATCATCATCATCATCATCATCATCATCATCATCATCATCATCATCATCGTCATCATCATCATCATCATCATCATCATCATCATCATCATCATCATCATCATCATCATCATCATCATCATCATCATCATCATCATCATCATCATCATCATCATCTCGATCCACTACCATACCGACTACGTTACCATTACTATCAATGACGTCATCATCATCACGGTCCCCATCACCATCGTCATTATGGTCATCACGCGTTATCTCTGTTGCTGGTGATCTTATCATCATCGCTGCTGCTGCTGCTGCTGCTGCCCCCGTGCCCCCGTGCCCCCCCCCCCCATCCTCTTTGAGACGGAAAGCTAATCACCTTCGCTTCTCTAAGTCATTTACTTTCCATCAGTGACATTTTTGCCAATTATCATCATCTCCTCCTCCTCCCCCTCCTCTTCCTTCGCCTCCTCCTCCAACCCCTCCACTCCTCCTTCTCCAACTCTTCCCCCTACTCCTCCTCTAACTCCTCCCTCTCCTCCCCCTACCCACCTCCTCCTCCCCTCCTCCTCCTCCCCTCCTCCTCCTCCTCCTCCTCCATCCTTCTCCCCCCGCCTCCTCCTGCTCCTCCCCTCCTCCTAGTCCGCTCCTCCTACTCACATCCTCCTCCTCCCCCCTCCTACTCCTCCCCTCCTCCCTCCTCCCCCTCCCCTTCTCCTCCCCCTCCCCTTCTCCTCCTCCTCCTCCCCTTCTCCTCCTCCTCCTCCCCTACTCCTCTCCACTCCTCCTCCTCCTCCCCTCCTTCTCTCCCCTCCTCCTCCCCTCCTCCTCCTCCCCGCTCCTCCCCTCCTCCGCCTCCTCCCTCCTCCTCCCCTCCCTCCCTCCCCTCCTCCTCCTCTTCTCCTCCCCCTTCCCTACTCCTCCACTCCTCCTCCTCCTCCCCCCTCCTCCTCCTCCTCCCTTCCTCCTCCTCCTCCTCCTCCTCCTCCCCTCCTCCTCCTCCTCCCCTCCTCCTCCCCCTCCCCTCCTCCTCTCCTCCCCCTCCCCTCCTCCTCCTCCTCCCCTCCTCCTCTCCCCTCCTTTTCCTCCTCATCTTCCTTCACTTTCTTTTCCTCCACCTCTTCCTTTTCCTCTTCCTCTTTCTTCTTCTCTGCCTTCCCCTCCCCTCATCCAAGTTACCCAATGTTGCCGTTTCCCTTCAATTTCCTTTTTGTTTACTGATGGTCTGCTCCAAAAGTTTTGTGACGAAGAAGCCCACCCTCCCTTCCTCTTTCCCCCCCTTACCCTTTCCCTGTTTCCCTTTCCCCCTTCCCCTTTCCCCCTTATCCCTTCCCCATCATCAATTATCTCTTATCCCTTACTCTTTATTCCTATTCGCTTTTCTCTTGCCCCTTCCCCTTTCCCTTTTCCTCTCACCCTTACCCCCTCCCCATTCACCCTTCCTGGTTCCCCTTCTCCTTTCCTCCATCCATCTTCACCCTATCATCCCATTCTCCTTTTCCATTCCTCATATCCCGTTCCCCTATCCCTTTACTTCCCCATAACGTACTTCTTTTAAGCCCCTCTACTTACGCTCCTTCACCCACTCTTCCCCTCCCCCCCTTCTTTCTTCCTCCGATTACCCACCCACAGCCTCCCAACTTTCCCTGTCCCGACTCCCTCTCCCCCTCCCCCTCCCCCTCCCTCCACCCTCCTGCCACGACCAAATCCTCAACAAATACAAGAATCTGGACCGTTTTTTCTCTTTGGATTTCCGTGGCCAACTTCAGCCATTGGCACACAGAAGCCAAGATTTCAGACTTCTCAACATGATGAGACACTTTATATATATATAGATATATATATATATATATGTATATATATATATATATATATATATATATATACATATATATATATATATATATATATATATATATATACATATATACATTTTGACATTGCCAAAAGGTAAAAAAAAATAGAAATTAACGTTTGACTGTATTACAATTCGACGAATGTATTAATATTTCTTAGTGGAAATGATTAATTTAGATGAACAAAGTATTCTAACATCTGTCATGGAAAAAATACAAAGCTGTATTGAACACATATGAGTTCTTACCAAGCTATAATACGCGGTTTTCCAGAATTATTGCTAGCTATATCTACTTAATTCTTGTAAAATGGATCCCAGACCTCTTTGGGTTGTTATTGGCCACTCAAACATAATAATCAAGCCTATCACTTTTGATTTATTTACTAATTTATTTATCTATTTATTTATTTATTTATTTCAGGAGTAATTTACCCCAGAGGTTTTGAGCCACTGGTCCAGTGTTTGTGACACAAGTCTTGACAGTCCATTACATTTATAAAACTATTATGTATTCCTTCCTTTAGCCATTTTTTCATACATTGATTCTTAGTTCATTTCAATTGATCGAACCATTAACAATTGGGAACTCATTTTTGCTCGGAAAGATGAAAATAACGTCTCAATTATCCTATCCCTCATTCCTGCTGTCCCCTTCTATGGCTTCACTAAACGCCTCAATATTGTCCCCAAGGACAATATAGAAATACAGTACCTTTTACCTGTCAAAAAAAAAAGTATAAAAGTACATTACCTTTTAACTGTCAGTATAAGAATCATCTAACGGTAGCCAGAATATAGCTCACAAGTCACCATTGGAACTAAAGGAATTAAGTAAGATAGTTCTTAATCTTTTGAGTATCAGAGGTGAATCTCAATCAAGTTAAGAAAAATCTTCAAAAATATAAGCTATGAATTACATGCATCAGTGATGAAGTCAGATAGTTATGCTTGACTTACTTCTTGTATTCAGTATTCAACGATTAACATATCCTTTTATAAATTTCATTGAATTGATGATTTCTTTCATCTTAGAAATAAATATTATTTTGTGTATGAGTTGAAAGACGTATGAGAAGTTTTTAATCATTTCTTCCATCAGTGAGGAAATTACTCTACGCCATCAACGACGGAGTATTCCGCTAATATTTATTAAGAGCTTAGGAATGGAGAAGACTGTAAGAGACCATAAGGCCTACACTAGACAGTTCCATGTCCCTTGTCACCCGTCATCCCAATCCATAAAGTTATCTAATATTCTATTGAAATTGTATCACGGGTTAAAACTATAGCTCGTGACTGTACACACATTTCTTATCCCTTCCTGCTTG
>NC_134783.1:79287868-79292868 GCF_046742065.1 Oratosquilla oratoria
ATATGCATATACATATAAATGTGTGCATATTGTGACGCCTATGGGGAAGGGCCAGGTTCAAAACTAGAGTTCTGTTTAAGAATGATTATTTCCTTCTAAAAAAGATACAAATAAACAATGATCGAAAAAGAGAAGTCGCCAAAACTAGCGAAAAGTACAATGTCCGAAACACGTAAATTCACAGAACATAGAAGGCTAGTATTGCCAAGACACGTATATATATAAGTGTCGATCAAATATCGACAATCAATAACAAAAAAAATAGTCTTAAAGACAATTAGTGGTAAGGTCGAGAAATATCGACCATCAGAATGGAAACTAAGTCCTACGTAATAATTTACGTAAAAAAATTACAAAGTCGAGAAAATTCTACGACTAAGTCTAAGTCCGACAAAGTGGACGAGTACATGGGGAGCTCTGATAAGCAAGAGTCCACAAAGATTCGAGAAAATACAAGTCGAGATGAAACTACGACTATAATATCTAAGTCCAACGTAGTGGACAAGTGCAATGAGGCCCTGATAAGCAGAGTCCACAAAGATTCGAGAAAATACAAGTCGAGATGGAACTACGACTATAATGGCTAAGTCTAACGTAGTAGACAAGTGCAATGGGAGGCTCCGATAAGCAGAGTCCCCAAAGATTCGAGAAAATACAAGTCGAGATGAAACTACGACTATAATATCTAAGTTCAACGTAGTGGACAAGTGCAATGAGGCTCTGATAAGCAGAGTCCAACTTGACCGTTACAAGCAATGATATATATAGACTCTTCTCCGTAAGATCCGGAGAGATGCCAAGTGTCGCTAGACGCGACGATTAACAAGAGTGTTTAGGAATATTTCCAAGTACATACACGGATATTCTTTACATCAATGAATAGATAATAATATTTGATAAAGTTACCTTGTCAATCTTAGATAAGCAGAAACTTAATAGTTTTTATATGAATATCTATACATACGTAAATGTAAGTTAGGGACGCAGTTGCCACAATATTGGTTCACACGCAATTTCTCCCAGAACGCAACGTAAGCTATGAATGCCCACACCGGCGTTTCGGCGTCCGAGAACGACGAAAATATGCAATTTCTTTAATCTTACGTAAATCAAATCCTAAGATTGACAAGATAGATCCACAAGGTAATACACATACATAAATTCATATGCAAAGTATGGAATAGTTTGTTAAAGCACAAAAAGGAACGAAATATAATCCGATGAATAGAATTCATCACTTTAAGAGTCTTTAGACGTGGATATACCTCACGTAGGCACAGATCTTTCTCACCGGCGTCCGAAGATTAAGAAAATATGTAATTTCTCTTATCTTACGTAAATCAACTCGTAAGATTGACAAGAGAGATCCACAAGACTATTATACATACATAAATCTATATGTAATGTATAGAATATGGTTGACAGTGTACAAAAGGAATGGAATACATCATAAATATATAATTCATCACTTTAACAGTATTCTTACGTCGATTACTGACAGTTGGATGTCGAGAAGTCCACCAAGCCTACCGTGGGAACGGCCGGCATAGTCCGAGTTACACATACGCACATGTGCGTATGTGCGTCTGAATGAAATCTTCACTACGACGAGCCTGTAGTCGTAACTATATACATATATATATGAATATATATATAAATATATATATGTACATATATATATATATACATATACATATATGTATATATATATATATCATATATATATAAATATATATATATATAAATATTTACATATATATATATATATATATATATATATATATATATATATATATATATATATATATCAACCACAATGCAGTTTAATTCTAAGCCAACAAGATCGGAAGAACCGTGTTGGCTTAGAATTAAACTGCATTGTGGTTGATAAAAATATAGCTCTAGTCACTGGAACCCATTCAGTGTTGTACAATATATATATATATATATATGTATACATATATATATATATGTGTATATATATATATATATATATATGTATATATATGTACACACACGTACGTACACACACACACACACACACACACACACACACACCCACCCACACACACACACCACACACACACACACACATATATATATATATATACAAATATATGTATATATATACATATATATGTATATATATATGTATATATATAATATGTACATATAATATATACATATATGTATATGTATATATATATATATATATACTGGGACATTGCGACAAGTTGATGAAAGTAGAAAAAGAAGTCACGGAACTAGTTTCGACTTTTTCATTTTATTCCTGACCGGTTTTGCTCTATGCTTCTTCAGGGGATTGTGACTCTAAGGTGAAGCTGGTGGTATGCATAGTAAGAATAGGACCATTCCCTCCTTGGAGGTGGGCTACGTTTGTTGTTTTTATACAGTGTTCAATAATTTAAAATGTTTGTAATGTATCTATTTAAACCATTTTTGTAGATGTCAAATACAGTTCCGGTGTGTGTGAAATGTTGTCCGAGGGTGTAATAGTGTAAGTAAAATGAGTGAGCGGTGTGAAAATGTAAAAAAAAAAAAAAAAAAAGTGTCACAGGATAATCTATAATATGAAATAATATAATGATAACATATGTTATCATTATATTATTTCATTGTCCAAATCGTTTATGTACATAATAAACAATAAGAGACCCAAAAACTAGAAACACTCCCCCCTCTGGATTTTACACCATTTATGGTAAGCCGATGTTTTCTGTCACTGATCGAAGCTCTAATCCATTCTAACACTTTTCGTCCTATGTCATGGGCTTTGATTTTATTTAGTAGTCTCATGGTGGGGCACCTTGTCGAACACTTTGCTAGAATCAAGGTAAATAACATCGTAACTATCATTATTGTATGACGCCTTATATACTTTAGTGTAAAAGGATAGAAGATTAGTCACACATGATTTACCATTGGAGAAACCATGCTGTTTGTCACGAATTAAATTATGTCCTTCAATATATTCTCTGAGTCTATTAACTATTATTGATTCAAGCATTTCATTTATAGTTGATGTCAAACTGATTGGCCTATAGTTGCATATGGATGATTTATCTCCCTTTATAAAATAGTAACAACGTTTGCCTGTCCCCAAACAATAGCACAAAACCAGTGTCTACCAACTTATTAAATATGTCTGTTAACTGGTCGCAGATTTCAGATTTATTTTCTTTAATCACTCTCGGAAAAACTTCGTCTGCACCCGGGGATTTTGTAGCTTCAATTCTTTCAATCTGCTTGACTACTTCTGCCTTATTAATGCTGATATTAGGTAATCTACTTTGTTCATCCCCACTGAAAGTCGGATCGCAGTCAGGTGTTTTATCTAACCTCTCCTTAGTAAACACTTAGGGAAAATATTTGTTAAATGCCTCACACTTTTCCCTCCGATTCTATCATGACTTTTTCATAATTTTCAATTGGGCCTATTCTTTCCTTATTTTTTGTTCTGTAGAGATGAAAAAAGTCCTTTGGGCTGGATCTCTATTGTCTGACAACTTTAATTTCATGTTACGTTTTGCTATGCGCGTATTCTTTTTAGGCAGTTTTGTCATATCATTATGTTTGGATCTAAGGTGTGTTTCCCCGTTTTTTTATTCATACGTAAAGTCCACTTTTCATTCCGATCTCATGGTTCAGCCTATCCATCATCCATTTGGTAGTATCATTATTCTTTCGTATTGATTTGAGGGTAATAGATTTATTTCGTGCATTTACTCATAGAATTAAATCTGTTAGGTTACTATACATTTCGTCCACATCGCTGACCTAACTGTTGACCCCGCACCCAAAAGTGACCTGACCCAAGATACGCTTACTCTCCGAATCTGACCGCGCTTATGACGTCCGGACTGACCATATATCTGACCCCGTCACACACCCCTGGGTCGGTCCCATAAGTGATCAAATGTCTCAAATAGTCTCTCATCTTGTCAAAATTGGCTCTCACTCCCTAACTTACCTATGTTATTCCAATCAGCACTCAAGCAATGTATTTCACACCTTCCCCGATTATACACTCTTCAATTCTGTCTCTAACACCACCTATCTCCGCCCCGGGGAAACACACCTAGGTCCTATGCTTCCTATCTCTGTCGCAAAAGGCCCTATGTAAATATCGCACCTGACTATGTGCTACAACCAAAATCCTACCTGTAGGCAGGGATCTAGCGACTGCTCTATACTTCTTCTCTTACATTTTCTTCGTTTCTTCTTCTTGTAAATCCGCGAGAGCTTCAAATGAGTTTCTGCATTCAAGCGGGTCTAGTGAGAGTTTTTTCACCTTTTTCCACTCAGGTTCCAAACGTGATTTGTCGTCCGTGTTTTGGGTCTTCGAGCAAAGAACTCGATTCTCCTCTTTAAGACCCTCAACAGTTTTCTCTAAGGCAACAATTCTATTACGTAGAGATTGTACCTCTTCGGCGCTGAGCATTGAGACACAACCACTCGCCATTTCACTGTTTGAGGCACTTACCCCAGTTGACCTGACATGAGTGACGCCTACTGCATAAATATATACATATACATACATACATACATATATATATATATATATATATATATATATATATATATGTATATACGTATTCTTAATTTAGCTCCCAGTAGTAGGCGTTACGCCTGTCAGTTGTCCCAGAATGTTTCTCCATCTAGCTCTATCGTGAAAGGTCCCTTTCTCCCTAAGAGTTTTGATGTTGAGCAAGTCATGTCTACTGAGGGCTTCTTCAACATTTTCTTTCCATATCTTTCTCGGTCTTCCACCACGTGGCTTTCTTCCGTCCGGCATCCTCTCCCAGCAACCCCTTTGTAATTCTTTCTTCTTCTATTCTTTCTAAATGTTCCATATGGACAGCATCTATTTTGCATAGTATGGAACAGACGCTAATACTATACTATATATCTTATTTTTTTAGGTGATCTCTCCTCGTCCCTCCAACTATGGCTCTCAGTGGTGTACGTTTGTCATCACC
>NC_134783.1:79305368-79322868 GCF_046742065.1 Oratosquilla oratoria
ATATCGGCTGTAAAGTTGACTCGAACGAAATGAACTCTGAGGGGGGTGGGGAGAGGGAGGAGGGGGCAGGGAGAAGGGGAGGCGAAGGGTGGAAGGGTAACAAGGTCAAACAACTGGCCTGTAATAATCAAAGAGCACTTGATACAGCTCTTGTTTTGACGTCACGGATGCTGTAGTTTACTAAGGGGTCGACGTCACTGGTGGGTGATGACGTCATCGATGATGTCAGCTATGAAACCAAATTATGACCTCATTGACGAAAGCGGTGGAAGCATCGGCAATAATGACGTCAACGACAACGATAATGGCTGCAGAAATGTCGACAACATTGATACATACGAGCAATAGTGTCGATTACAATAACGATGACCTCAATTACAGTAACAATGACGGTACCCATAAAGTTAACGATGACGGCGATGTCGACAGTGACGATGATGAAGACAACACCAATAAATTCTGTAACATTGAAATCAGGCCGGCGATGACGATGTCACTAATGTCGACTTTATCAACGACATGACGTCATAAACGTTGACTTGATCAACGACATGACGTCATCAACTTTATCGACGACGACAACAACAACATCGAACGTGAAACAACCAAATCAACAAAGGGAATAAATTCGAAGGTAATAAAAATCAAATTTATGATGGGGATCAACAACAACGCTGGTAATTATCACCTGATTTTTTCTATTTCTTTCTTTTCTTTTTTTAACCAAATATGAACTGCTCCCAGTGCCTCTGTCTCGCAACCAACATGAAGCCAAACATAGCTTTGTATACATGACAATAATCATTTCTCCCACCGTTGGGATACATGGGGGTGAAAAATCTCCGTTTGGTAGTCAGAATAAAGAGACAAAGGGACACTTGGCAAACGAACGAGGTGATTGAAATACGACCCCTTCACTAACGAGGGAAAACCGTTGAGATGAAAAATAGTTTAGTGACAGCCAGAAGGGTAAAATGTCTACCAGAAAAAAGAAAAAAAAATCCTTTCTGCTCCTCACCTCTTCGGAAGAATATTGTTCCTAATGTAGTACAGTTAAAAAAAAAAAAAAAAAAAAAAAAAAAAGATCCGCCATGTCACAACCACGACCTCAACCACAGAAGACAAGAAGAACCTCTTGGAGACCTCGAGGACACCACCAGTTGCTTCTCCTGGAGGAGTCTGGGGACTCTGAGGGTTCCGCTGGAGTTAACGCGAGGCAGGTTTTGTCTCATGAGTGATTACGTCATCAAGCTACCACCGACCAATGGGAGTCGCCGCAAGTGCACATCGTCACTCGACAAAAGGCAGGATGTTATCCGGCATGCGGGGAGTGAAATATAGCTGTCAGAGGATGTTTGTGTTTGTAGATGTGCGTGCTTGCATGCCTGTAAACACACACGCGCGCGCGTGTGTATTTTATTTCATTTGCGTATTCTAGCGTGCGCGTATCTGCGTGTAAACATGTGTGCTTTTGAGTGTCCAGCGTCCGACAGAACGGGGAAAAGAAAAAAGAAGTGTAGGAAAGTGTTGGCAGTTGCAACGAGGCAAACCTTAGACGTGAAGAAACGGCAGCGAAAGGGCTACCAAATTAGAAGATAGTGTAGGAGGAGGAGGGAGAGGGAGAGGGAGGAGGTGGAGGAGGGAGAGGAAAAGGAGCAGAAGGAAAAAGAGGAGGAGGAAGAAAAGAAAAAGGAGGATGAAAAAGAAAAAGAGGAGGACAAGGAGGAGAAGCAAGAGGCGAGAGACGAAACGGATAACGAAGAGCTACAGGAATATGGGGAGACCAGGTGGAGAATAAGAGGAATTGTGGTGGAGGGAAAAGGGAATGAGGAGGAAATGGGAGTAGGAATAGATGGAGGAGGAAGAAAGGGATGTTTGATAGAGAAGGAGAGAGGGTAAAGAGAGAGCAGGATGATGATATAAAAGAGGACGAGCAGATGAAGAGGAGGAAAGGAATAAGAAAATAAAGAAAGCAAGAGGAGGAGGAAGTTAAGAAGAAGAAGAAGAGGAGTAACAGGAGAGGAAAGAGGCTTAGGGGGACCAGGAGGGCGGGTTCATAGGAAATAATAGGGAGAGATTAACTCTATGCATAAGGAGATTAATTCTATAAAAGATGACATCAGAGTAAGGCAGATCATACAAAAATATTAAAAAGGTATTGAGAATCTAGAAGTAAATTTAGACCAAAAAAAGTCACAAAGCACACGTGCATGCTAAAACACACACACACACACACACACACACACACACACACACACACACACACACACACACACACACACACACACACACACACACACACACACACACACACACACACACACACACACACACACACACACACACACACACACACACACACACACACACACACACACACACACACACACACACACACACACACACACACACACACACACACACACACACACACACACACACACACACACACACACACACACACACACACACACACACACACACACACACACACACGCACGCACGCACGCACGCACGCACACGCACACACACACACACACACACACACACACACACACACACACACACACACACACACACACACACACACACAAACACACACTTTCACCACCATCACTTTCAGTTCCCGTCTCTCCGTAATTACTGGTTCAATTCAGTTTAACTGTTCCCTTCTATGATATTATATTTCTTCATTCACTTTCCTTTTTCTTTTTCACTTAAGTATGTCCATAACTTGCTTAGAAAGTAAGTAATGTTTCCGAGCGGGGCGAATTAAATTGAACTTAAATTTTCTTGATTTTCTTCACTAATTCTTTACAACGTTATTATCTTAGATACACCGGAGGACTCTCGCCTGGGATCCTCAATCCACCCACTAAGTCACTTCTGCTCCGACGTCACTACCTTATTCCCCCAGTGATTTTTCAGATTACAAATAAGTGGCTCGCTTAAGGGCGTGGCTTTTCTCCCATGTACCAATAATTGTTTTCTCCTCCTCCACCCTTCTCCAATCAGAAAGACTGTTACAACGTCTTAAGCAATACTACTTACACAAGCAATCTCAATATCGAGGGCAGAAATGGCTTAGTTTACATATTGTCACATCAGCATTAAAATCTGTACCCTAGCGGTTGTTTATAAACTTTAGATGGTGAGCGAGATTATGCAACTCCTTCGCTGCTTGTGTTTTATAAACATCCAACACATAAAATAAAATTCTCGCCACCTACCCCTCTGTCTACCTTACTTATCTACCTTTTTCTACCAGCCTCTTACATTGCTTGGCAGCTACCCTTAGTCGTCCCAACCAATTATTTTCTACTATCCTCTTACAGGGCTTCCTAAAATATACACTCGGAAAATATCATATACAAGAAGCTAAATATTCAAACTATTTCTGCATAAACTGGCAAAATGGATGGTATCATCAAAACATATCCCACACATAACAAAGAAAAATAAATAACCCTTCCAAAATGCATAAATGTCAGTAGCATAAAAAAGAAAACAATTCAAGCAGATATATGTGAACAGCATTAAATATCAGAAACAATAAAAAGACATAAAAACAAAATAGTTTGTAACACAGCTATAAATTCAGTGTTAGATTTGCAAAAATCATCACCTTGATTAAGAACAGCGACATTAGATTTCAATGGAGAATGTTTTCATATTTTTAAAGATGTTGAGATAGGCAATATGTTATGAAAGTTATATACACAACATTGTAGAGTGTCTCTTGCTTAATTTGAAATTTTGTTTCACACACACTTAATTCACATTTTGTCTAAGACACACACTGCATAATAATTTCCGGCGTTTCACAAAAGAAAATGGTTCAGTACTTATTGGAATTGTCCATATGCATTGGCAAGGTTCCAAGTCTTCATGTCTGACCAAAGCTCCAGCTACTACAAGGTTCCAGGATTCAGGTCTCCCATCATAATCAAGTACCATACATTTCAACAATTTGAATGCTATCTGCTGTAAAATATATAAAGATTAATATTCAGTTCCCGTATGATATTATCAACATACTCCCTATACTCTTCTAGGTTTGGAGTTTTTTTAACTAATACACTGAGTTTCACATGTATCCTCATCATCAAATTATATTCTAACCTTCTTTATATCATCTAAGGGATTAATTGACACTTCTCTAGTTTCTAAGTGTAAGATCTTGTATTTATTTCCACCTGCAAAATCAATTACCCTATATGGGCCTGAGTACCTTGGTGAAAGTTTATTATCAGGTGACTGTAGTTTGACCATGACTAAATCTCCTATTTTTAATTCTATTTTATGTGCTACTTGTGTTATTGCTTTTTCCTCTCTTGTGTATACTCTTGCATATGTTCTCTAACTTTTTGGTGCATAGTTTGAAATGTATGTACCCTGTTTGATATATAATCATCTATATTATACACAGGTTTCTGCTCTACAATCAAGATTTCAAGAATTTTGTCCTCCCCAAAAATAATCAAATTATGTGTTTTACCTGTTGCTATGTTAATTTGGTTGTTCAGAGTATATCACAAGGAATCTAAGTATCCCAAGTTATACTATGATGACTTATCATACCTCTAGGACATGTAATAATTTTCTTATTTAACCTCTCTACAACTCCATTACTCTGGGGATGATTCACTAGAATATTGCTCATTTGGATCTTAAATAACTTACATAATTCTTCCAAGATTTTGTTATTAAATTCAGTTCCATTATCTGAAACTAAGATCTTAGGTGTAGTGAAATTACAGATTATCTGATCATAGATTACTGAAGCAATTGTTTCAGCTTTCTTATTTGGAATGAGTTGTAAAATACAAAATCTTAAAAAATAATCAGAGGCAACAGATACGTAGCTATATCCATTCTCAGACGTAGGTAAATCCAATGTATGCGAACTCTTTCCCAAGGTTTCAGCGGAATGGGATATAATAACACAGGAGCAGGTTTTTGTGTATTTCCTTTGACCTTAGCACATATCAAATAATTTTCCATATAGTCATATATATCTTTCTTCATACCTGGCCAAAAGTATTCAAATTGTCCTTGTCTATAAGTTTTGTCTTTTCCTGGATATGAACTACAATCACTATCAGGAAGTAACTTCAATAGCTCTTGTACAAGAGTTTGAAGTGATATATCGCTGTGAAATTTCTCTTTCAGTTATAGAGTATTTTCTCTCTGCGCTATTACAAAGTATATATGTGTAAGCTATTGGTTTCAAAGTTCCATTTCTCTCTTGCATCAGTATGCCTCCTATCCCTATGTCAGATGCACCAGTACAAGGAATGAACTCCTTATCATAGTATGGAAATATTAAAACTGGAGAACTCGTAAGTTTATCTTTCAACTTGTCAAAAGCTTGATGTTGTGCAGGTCCCCACATGAGCTTTGAGTCCTTCCTCAACAAAGAACTTAAATGAATTAGCAATGTCCACATATCCTTGGATAAATTTCCTATAATATTCTGTCAATCCCAAGAAACTTCTAACTTTTTTCTACATTGTTTGGAACTGGAAAAATCTTTACTGTTCCAACCTTTGAATTTACTGTACTAAATCCATGCCTGTCTATCTTATATCCCAAATAAATAACACCGTCCTGCAAAAGCCTACATTTTTCAAGTTTCACTTTCAATCCTGCTTCAACTAGTCTTGAGAATATCAAATCTAATTTTTCAAAGTGCTCAGCCGCTGTTTGGGAAACTATCAAAATAGCATCTAGAAATACAATGGCAGTGTTTTCTAACAATCCATCTAGAACTGTATTCATTAATCTCATGTAAGTTAATGGACTATCAAATAAACCAAATGACATTCGTTTGGACTCAGAGTGTCCCGTTGGGGTAGAAAATGCTGTGAATTCTCGTGTTTCTTCATGCAACTCTATTTTACAAAAAAGCAGATTTTTATATCTATAGTGCTAAAATATCTATTTTCGGTTCCCAAACCTCTAAAAATGTTCCCTATCACTGGTAATGGTAATCGGTCACGTATGGTATGTTTATTCAATTCCCTATAATCAATAACTAGACGCATGGTACCATCTGATTTTGGTCCAAGAATCAGAGGGAAGTTCCACTCACTTTTACTATGTTCAGTAATATCCTGCGATAAAATTTCAGTGATTAGGTTAGCTACCAGGGCAAATTTAGAATGTGTACCCTGGTTTTGATTTGATCTGATGTTTTGAAACAATTGTTTTGCCTAAGGCGTCCCCCGGCAAAGTAATTGCTTTATTGTGCTCTGCTTCACGAGCAAAACAACTAAGCTTTCATCCAACTCAGGGCAACTAGTAGGTTCAAGATGATTATTGTATTTCTTTCCCAACTCTGTTTCTTCCTGAACTGAACAGATTGATGAAATTAGTAATTCTACCTCCTCAGTACTCTCATTTAAAATCTTAATGTGTTTGTACGCACCTGAAAACATCCTATTTGTGTACCTTACCTTAAGATTTTGTCTTTATTCAAGATACTAATCACTAATATATCAACCATGTTCTTATTTGACTTATAAATCCCTGAGTCCAATTCCAAACCTTTTAATCTAATTGATTCTGGGATGGTTAAAATTTCAGAGTCTACAGTGATTCTTTTCAACTGCACTTCTATCCTGTTAACTGTGCTGGAGTGTAATAATGTCGACTTTATTACGCCACTATCCACAATTTGCAAGGCTTCATTCTTATTTGATGAATTAATCATTTCTGGGATCTCTTGAACACCTGAGTTGAGTTCACTATATGAGACTTTACTTTCTGTTGGTCTGGACCACTTGGCCTCGTTATCTAAAATATAAATGTTATCTTTCCTATCTATATCTAGGGATTCTTTGATTCCTGTCACTGGCTTTAAGTTTGGTTGATTTAAAAATGAAATTAGCTGTGATTTCACTAAGATCCCTAACTCAGCAGGACATATGACCATGTTCTCTTTTCTCGTAGTTGCAAATCCTATCAGTAAATTTCCTGAGAAAACATATTCTTCTACAACTATCACTGGAATGTGTAAATGTTCATTTTTATATAAGATGACTTCTAATTCAACCTTACCTAATGTTTTTAACTGATTTCCAGTTACTCCTTGCAATGAATAATGGATTGGTTCCAAGATTTTTACTCCTGGTTTCAATTGGTTTAAAACTCTACTGGTTATAACATTAACTACAGATCCTGTATCAATAAATATTTGAATAGGTTTATTGAACACTCTACCAGCAATAAGAGGTCCTACAGAAGTCCTTCCAATTGTTATAGTCAATTTACAGCTATCCATGACGTTGCAGTTTTCTTTCACCCTTCTATCACTCTTATCCCTAACACAATAATGTCTAGGTGTGTATCTATGGGGAGTTTTGCAGTATTGTTTTATACTGTGTCTCGGAGTTTTCCTCTTGTTTTGGGGTACATACGTTTAATAATAACAGTCTTGTGCTTTATATCCCAAGTATTACTACTGTAACATTCTATTCTAGCATCCTTTGAAGTGCTTCTAACACTAGGTTCAGATCCTCTATTTCTATAATCACTCTAGAGTTCTTAGTTTCTTTACTGTTGTCCCACTGTCATCACATATGAACTAATTGCTTTAGATTCACTGTACCCTTGAAGAAGATAATCTACCTCCCCTAAATTCAGTTGCCTTGAGATCTTTATACAGCTTTTCTGCCGTTAATTCATCTAAGCTGTTTGTTAGGAAGGCAAATTTGAATAATTTGATTACGTGAGAAATTTTAATTTTATCACTAGATCTTTCTATCCAATCTGAATCTTTCAAGATAGAATTCATGTCCTTTGACCATCTGTCTAATTTTGCTAAGTATTCTGTGTCTGATTCACTTGTTTTTACTTTATTATTGTAACCAAAGACCTGATCGGATCCTGATCACACTTCGACATAAAATGTTTAAAAAATGCCTTCTTATAAGCTCCATATTAGTTTATATCTTTCATTTGCTGAAACTTTATTATAGGTCTAGCTCTGCCCTTCTTAGAATCTACATTATTTTTTAAGTTTTATATTTTCCTTTTTTCATCTGTTATATTTTCGGTAACAATTAATGTATCAATCAAACTAAGAAACCTATTAATTCCCAAGGTGTTTTCATCACCTGTGAATTTGGGAATATTGACATTTGGGGTATGAACCTAGTGTCTTAATACATTAGTGTTAGTAGTCATACCTTCAGTATTTTCAAAGTCGATTTGAATCGACTGCCTCCACGTGCGTCAACCTCGTCGTCCCTCGTCAGTCCTTGTTCACTGCTTCATAGTGGTTGTAAACTCCTTAGTTCGCTGTAGTAGTTGTAGCTCGTCCCCTTGTTCCTCGTAGCTTGCTGTACCTCGTTCACTCGTAGTAGTTGCTGTAGAGTTGTAGACCCCTCCTTCCTCGTCTTGTTGTCCCTTGGAGTCAGCATACGCGTGGTTGTGATTGCGGTCGTGGTTGTGGTTGTGCACTGTAGATTGGTGTACCCTTACTCCCGTAGATTTATCTTGCACTCATTGTTGTAGTTTACTGCACTCACCAGTCTCTCCGGAGCATTTTTTAATCACTCGGTTCGTCCTGTAGCTGATGTCACTTTCTTATCCCCATGCGTGCCACCACTTTCACCCCCATCACTTTCAGCTCCCGTCTCTCCGTAATTACTGGTTTAATTCTGTTTAATTGTTCCCTTCTATTATATTATATATCTTCATTCACTTGTCTTTTTCTTCTTCACTTAAGTATGTCCAAAACTTGCTTAGAAAGTAAGTAATGTTTCTCAACGGTGGTGGATTAGATTGAACTTAAATTTTCTTGATTTTCTTCACTAATTCTCTAAAACAATGCTGCCCAACCTGTAGCTCGCGGGCGCCATGGCGCCCTCGGGACCCTATTATGGCGCCCGCAAGGGTCAACCAGAAAACTGTGAAACATCCTTCATTTTAACACTTCTAGATAAGTACACACACACACACACACACACACACACACACACACACACACACACACACACACACACACACACACACACACACACACACACACACACACACACACACACACACAAACACACACACACACACACACACACACACACACACACACACACACACACACACACACACACACACACACACACACACACACACACACACACATATATATATATATAGATATAGATATATATATATATAAATATATATATACTTCTCTCTGGGAGAAGGCGCCCTCCACTGTGTTTATAATGACAGATGTAGCCCTCAGCCAACATAAGGTTGGGGACCACTGCTCTAAAACATTATTGCCTTAGGTACACCAAAGGACTCCCGCCTAGGATTCTCAAGCCACTCACTGTCACTTCTGCTCCGACCTCACTACCTTATTCATCCAGTGATCTTTCAGGTTACAAATAAGTGCCTCCCTTAAGGGCGTAGCTTTTCTCCCATGTACCAATAATTTTTTTCTTCTCCTCCACTCTTTTCCAATCAGAAAGACTGTTACAACGTCTTATGCAATACAGCTTACACAAGCAATCTCGATATCGAAGGTAGAGATGGCTTAGTTTACATAAAGTCACATCAGCATTAAAAGCTGTACTCTAGTGGTTGTTTATAAACATTAGATGGTGAGCGATATTATGCAACTCCATCGCTGCTTGTGTTTTATAAACATCCAAACACATAAAATAAAATTCTCGCCACCTACCCCTCTGTCTACCTTACTTATTTATATTTATCTACCAGCCTCTTACACACACACACACACACACACACACACACACACACACACACACACACACACACACACACACACACACACACACACACACACACACACACACACACACACACACACACACACACACACACACACACACACACACACACACACACACACACACACACACACACACACACACACACACACACACACACACACACACACACACACAGGAGATGGTCTTTCCTCTATTGCAACAAATCACCTTGTTACCAACAGAACAAATTTACGAATTGTCAGAACCACTGGAAGGGATTCTCTCATATCTGAATAAAATCGCTTGGTTACAGGAAGCACAAATTTACGCGTCGTCAATGGAAGCAAAAGGGTTGATGTGTGACCCAGAACCCTTTTCGCTTTGGCAACGCTCCTCCTACTGATTAAACTCGATTTACGATTACCAAAATAAACTATGTCAAGCGTGTCACAGTGAGGAAATGTATCTCTATTTCATCGCTAATAACCAGCGCATCTATCCATGAAGGTGATAATATCCCGAAGAGCTAAAGTTATAGAGGTAGTAAGGAAGGATTCAAAGAAAGTGGCAGAACGAATGGAGAGAAGACATAAGTGGTCAGCATTCTTCTTTTAATAAAGATAAATATCTAGTTATAGAATGACGTTACGTGTCTCTGGTCTGTAGGGTATTCACCCAAGTCACCCCCCCCCCCAAGGTATCGGATGCATAAAATCTATAACGTCAATACTCCACACAGAGCTGTCAACAGGCGATTTTATGCAACAAAGGGGGCTCCACCAAAGAGTAGGAGTCAATATACCAAGAGGCAAAGCTTCCCTGGCACAACCCCAAAGAGCAGTAGAGCGAGCCAGACCACACAAATGCTTCGACCATTATCACAATGTTTCGGTCATCAGGTGTCGTGCAAGAGTGATAATTGGCAATTTCTGTGACTGAGTGAGCCCCCAGTTGCCAAGTACTACTTTTGAACTGGCCATGGTATTTTGTCAACGGTAGCCAGTGGGCTTGTCCTCGGAAACAATATCTCACCGAAGAAGTGGAGTCTTGCAGAAAGAAAGGATAGTAGAAGTTAGAAAATTACCGGCTTTATTTTTTAAATGGATATCAGTCTTCAATAATAGCAATAAGAAAATATGAGCGACTTGCGGTCAGTAACCCCTACGGGTATTGAAGTGGCCATTTTATTTATTGATTAGTCATGTCATTTGAGTTTGTCGACTGGATAAAAATACCAGCAAGGTCTCTCTTATCTTTAACCTTAATACTGGAAGGGTAGGGGAGGTATGCCAGAATAGACTGATTGTACCAGTCTGTCGGTGGTCGATGACAACAGTGATCCGGTGAAGTGTGATGTGATGAGTGAAGCTGGGTGGTGAGCTAAGGTCCTTGGCGAATAGACTATACAAGACTCACATAATAATGAAAGTATTTCTTAGATGCTGCAGTATTGACCGCGTTAGCTTTTATGACCTTCATATTGGGCGACGAGCGTTGATTTTACGAATTGCAGTCAACAAGAGCCAAATGTTATGAATTATAGAGGCGAGAGTTTGTGCTGAAAGTGCTAACTCCACAACTTTCAGTTCAAGTTGAAGGTGATAATTTTACAAATTATAGAGACAGCTGCCTGTGTTCATTGTGCTAAATTTTACGAATTATAGAGTCAGCCGTCCATGTTGAAAGCCGTAAATTTTACGCATTAGAGTAGGCATTCGTTGTTAAGGCCGGTAAACTTTATGAATTACAGAACCAACAGTCCAGTATTTTGCGAATTACAGAATCAACCACCTGTGTTGAAGGCCTTACATTTTCCAATTAAAGAGTCGGAGGCATATAAAATATTTAAAGAAAGAAACCACAAAAAAGTCAGTGGCTTTAAGTTTTAAGAGTCTGCATTGACGTACCATTTTTTTTTTTTTTTTTTTTTTTTTAGAAAAAAATAAAAATAAATAAATAAAAACCACATCGGAGGCTTTAAGTGTGAAGAGTCCGCATCGACATCCCACGTTCAAGACAATAAATCTAACGAATTACTATGTCGACAGTCCGGATAAACGAAAACGGACACAAACCCGATTATCTGGTTAACTCTGGACAACAAAAACTTAACGCAGTTAACCCGCACGCAACGGTGAAGCTCATTACCGGAAGAAATCGGAGGCTATCAGCGCGCCGGAGCCCTTTCCCTCCGGGAGCAAATGTGGAAGATAAGAATCCGGGAGTATCTGGAGGAGATGGAAATGGGAGAAGAGGGGATAGACGAGAAGGGAACTGTGGTGGGGGGGGGGTGAAGGAAAAATAGTGAAGTGTGGAAGAGGGAGGAAAAGAGGTGAAATGAAGAGAATCGGAAGAGGAAGGAGATCACGAGAGTAAAGTCACAGTTATAAGGACGAAGATGTTATAGCACGAGGAGAGAATCGTAGAACATCCGTAGAAAGAGAAGATAAGAGATACGACAGAAGAAACGAAGGACTTGCCAAAGCGTGGAGGATGGAAGGAAGGGGAGGAAGATTAGGATGGGAATCAAAAGCATAAAGATTGGTGAACAAGTAAAATCAGAAGTTCTTTACAAGAGAAATGAAGAAATGACGGGAGTAGAGAGCTCCATGGGAGCAATTGTAGGAGATGAAAAGAAAGATCGGAGAATATCCGAGAGGGATGATGACAGAGAAAAGGGGAAAGGGGAAAGGGGACAAGGGGACAAGGGAAAAGGACCGACAGGATATGAAAAAAGGGAAGAAAGGGGAGAAGGATGAGAGTTACAAAGCAGCGAGTACGAGTAAGTTATGAAAGTAATTTACTGATGGGGAGTCGGAAAGAATTGGTACATTTTTCAATACGTCAGTTTTCTTTTGGATATTGACTAGTCGAGCGGATTAGAGCGTCGCTATTTGCGACGGAGGTCGAGGTGACGGTGGTTCGAACCCTACCGTCAGCGAATTGGACCAAGGGTATGGTTCATTCAATCTCACGCCACAAAATCCTACATAAGGGGCATCGTCCAAGCCTCCTGATAGGGGACTTTGCGATTTTAAACAGAATATCTATATATATATATATATATATATATATATATATATATATATATATATATATATATATATGTATGTATATATATGTATATATGTATATATATATATATCTATGTATATATATATATGTATATATATGTATATATATACACATATATATATATATATATATATATATGTATACATATACTTTCCGAGAGTTGACACCTTGACATGGTGGATAGGCTTGAGAATCTTAATGATTACAAAAGCTATGTCGATAGAGAGGAAATCTCTGCAGGGTCACCCATATCGAACAGGTTTTGTAAGAAAGATCAGACAAAGAGCAGCTCAAACACATAGTCGTAGGACCCACTGCTAACTGGTACGTCCCTGATGGCGAACAGGGAAACTCATATAGATATATGGTGTACCTTTATAATGACGTCGTGGATCATTGGGCACCCGATAGATATAGGGCTTCACCGAATATAATGAATAAGGTGACACCAGAGAAATATCACAACAGAAACCAGTTAGTACGGAGGTGAGATTACTGCCAACTCCCCTTCATATCAAATATGAATATCACAACCAAAACAAAACCGGGCGTTCCTGTTGGATAATCGTCTCCTAAAGGTCCAACCGCATTGCCTCGTGTGCTTACGGGCAATGTGCCACCGAATATAAGTAAGCACTGTTCAAGAAGATCCAAGTCTTAGACACTAAACAACATGAAGAAAATGAAGATCTACTGTATACTTACAACATAAGAAGTCTCTCAGAAGAATACCGACTGGAGAGTTTAATGGAAGTGGGACATCGTAGGACTGAGCGAAGTCCGAAGAGCGGAAGAAAAGATGATACAATTACAAGATGGTCACCACCTGTTGTACTATAGAGGTAAGGACAAAGAAAGATCTAGTGGAGTAGGATTCTTGATAAACCGAAAAGTTGCTGGTAACGTAGCCAAATTCAGTAGTTTATCGGACATGGTAGCATGGATTGTGATTAGGCTGTGCAAAAGATACACTCTAAAAATAGTTCAGGTTTACGGACCAACTTCACAGAGTTCAGACGATGAAATTGAGTCGTTCTATGATGATTTAAGTCAGATAATGGATCAAGAAAAAAGTAAGTACACTTTGGTAATAGGCGAATTTAAATGGGGAAGAAGATGGGAGATGACACCTGCATTGGTAAGTTCGGAGTAGGTGAAAGATATGACAGAGGCGAGATGTTAGTAACTTTTGCAGAGAACTACAACATGAGGATAATGAACACTTTCTTCCAAAAGCGTGTAGGTCGTAAATGGCAGTGGAGAAGTTCAAATGGAACAACAAAGAACGAAACAGACTATATTAGGAGATGAGAGCAAAAGCGTTAGTAATATTACGGTGATAAATAAAGTCAACATAGGTAATGACCATAGAATGGTAGGTTGCACAGCTAAATTTGATTTCAGAGCCGAGAGAAATAAGCTAGTTTTAAAAAAGAAAATAAGCCTCGCAAAGGTTAAGGATAATAATAAGAAATTTCAGTTAGAAATTAAGAATGCATTCGAAGCTCTAAGAACTAAGGAAGACAGCGTGGAAGATATTAATATGAATTTAGTGAATATCATTAGGGAATCGGCTGAGAAAGTAGGAATTACAAAAAACATTAGTGAGAACAAATACTCCAAAGCTACAAATGACCTAATTAAAAGATGCAGATTAAAAGCAGGAGAGACGAAATAGACAGAGTGCAACTAAACAAGCTTATCAACAAAAGGCAGAGATCAGAGAAAAGAAAGAGAAACATGGATGAAATAGAGGAAACTATTCGAAAAGATAAAAGTATTAAAGTGACCGAGAGCAGACATGCTTTAGGAAGACAGTAAATGATATGTTTGAAAAATAGAAATGGAGAAATAATTAAATGTAGAGACAAAATGGTACAAAGATTAGAAGAATTTTACCAAGAGCTTTATTCGTCGAAGACCGTAGTTGATTCAGTAAATTCATGTGCAGACGTTAGTAGTGTACCAGAGATCACAAAGGAAGCAGTAGAATTTGCTCTAAAAACTATGAAACGAGGGAAAGCACCCGGGGAAGATGGTATATAAATAGATCTGTTGAAAGACGCAGGTAAATTGGTTCATGCTAAATTAGCTGAGATTACACCCAGTGCTTACGTAAAGAAAGCGTCCCTGGTGTGTGGTGCAATGCTATAGTAATTTTGCTTCATAAAAAAGGAGACCAAAAAGACCTTAGTTACTATCGACCGATTAGCTTGCTATCAAATGTATATAAAGTATTCTCCAAGATCCTTACAAGTAGACTAAGTAAAGTTTTAGATGGAAACCAACCGAAAGAACAGGCAGGCTTTAGGAGCGGATATTCGACTTTTGACCATTTGCAGGCGATAAATCAACTAATCAAGAAAATGACAGAATAAGATATACCTTTGTGTTTAGCTTTTGTAGATTACGAGAAGGCTTTTGACTCGGTAGAACAAATAGCAATACTAAATTCGCTACCCAAACAGGGTACAAACGAACAGATCGTAAGAGTTTTAGAAAATATTCATGCGAAAGGTACCGCTATAATTCCATTACATAAAGATACAGAAAAAATCAAGATCTAGAAAGAAGTACGACAAGGCGATATAATTTCGCCCAAATCATTTACAGCTTGTTTGGAGGATATTTTCAGAAGGATGAGTTGGGAAAAGAAATGTTTGAAGATTAATGGCGAATATTTGAACCACCTAAGATTTGCGGACGACATTATTCTTATTTCAGAAAGAACAGAAGATTTGCACGATATGCTGAGCGATCTAAACAAAGAAATTCTCAAAGTAGGTAAAAAAAAATATAAAAGAGTAAAACCAAAGTAATGTTCAACACGAAAGTTCAAAGTAAAGAGATTGTAATTGATGGTGAGAGTCTTGAGGAAGTTGAAGAGTATAATTATTTAGGCAGATGGTGAAGGTGACAAAAGATCATGAAAATGAAATAAAAAGACGCATTACAATTGGTTGGAAAGTGTTTAGTAAGTAGAATAAAATGCTGAGAGGCTCTCTGCCTTTATGTTTGAAACGTAAAGTTTACAATCAGTGCATTCTACCAACAATGATCTCCGGGTATGAAGCTTGGAAGCTGACGAGGGTGATGGAAACAAAGTTAAGGACTTCACAGAGGAGAATGGAGAGATTAATAATGGGAATAACACTGAGAGACCGAAAGAGAGCAAGTTGGGTGAGAGAACAGACTAGAGTGAAAGATATTGTAGAGGCAGTGAAAGAGAGGAATTGGAATTGGGCAGGTAAGTTAGTGCAAACAACTGATGAGCGATGGAGCAAGTGTGTAACTGAGTGGACGCAGCGAGATAGGAAGCGTGGAGGAGGGAGACCAGACAGAAGGTGGAGAGACGAGATCAAGAAGTTTGCAGGAGTGACGTGGCAGAGGATGGCGCGGTCGTGTGATTCATGGAATGCTATGAAGGAGGCCTTTGTTCAGCAGTGGACTCAAGATGGCTGATTTGATATATATATATATATATATATATATATATATATATATATATATCCACTAACATAAAAAAATATTTCTCTCTAAACCTTCCAACCTCCTACGCAAGGCCCAACCCGGAAATGAGTCATCACCGGAAACACTAACTCCCGGGGACACATCTGACTCAGACGCCTGTAAGCATTCATAGAGGGTAGACGTGTCTTTAAACTGCTCTCCGTGTGTTAATCTAATACGTTAATAATATTACCATGGAAAAAGAAAGTGGTGCTAACAAGAAAAAGAGAATCTTTACGGAATTCTGACAAAAGAATCTTTACGAAATATTAATGAGAAAATATTTACGAAATATTGCCAAGAGAATCTTTACCAAATGTTAACAAGAGAATCTTTACGAAATATTACCAAGAGAATCTTTACGAAATATTGCTAAGAGAATCTTTACGAAATATTGCCAAGAGAATCTCCACTCCACTAACATAAAAAAATATTTCTCTCTAAACCTTCCAACCTCCTACGCAAGGCCCAACCCGGAAATGAGTCATCACCGGAAACACTAACTCCCGGGGACACATCTGACTCAGACGCCTGTAAGCATTCATAGAGGGTAGACGTGTCTTTAAACTGCTCTCCGTGTGTTAATCTAATACGTTAATAATATTACCATGGAAAAAGAAAGTGGCGCTAACAAGAAAAAGAGAATCTTTACGGAATTCTGACAAAAGAATCTTTACGAAATATTAATGAGAAAATATTTACGAAATATTGCCAAGAGAATCTTTACCAAATGTTAACAAGAGAATCTTTACGAAATATTACCAAGAGAATCTTTACGAAATATTGCTAAGAGAATCTTTACGAAATATTGCCAAGAGAATCTATATACATAAAAAAATAAAGTTTTTCAGTTTTGAAAATTTCCTGGCGTTTTTATGACCACCTTCCGAAATTCTATTGCCTTTATGATTGACCTAACGAGAAAGAGAAACAGAGAGAGAGACGAGGGGAGAATTTGACGACAACGTCAGTAGACTTTGACGACTCCTTTTGGAGACTGAAGACTCCTTCGGGAGATTTTGAAGACTCCTTCGCAAATAGGGGAAGAAGAACCTGATCAATCCATCGTGTGCATTCCAAGATCAATTTTCAGTAAGACAGAAGAAGAAGCCGTAGCCATGATTATGCCCGAAGAAATTTACACAGTGGATTATTCTAAAGACCTT
>NC_134783.1:79332868-79335368 GCF_046742065.1 Oratosquilla oratoria
GTAGTTCTAGCGAAATCTAGGTAATTCTGAGTAACCTAGATCAATTTAACGCTTGAAGTCCGATCACATTGGACAAAGGTGATTTTTAATTATGTGTAATGAATAAAATCGCTTGGCGTATACCGGTATATACCGGTATATGATTTATGATTAGTAGTGGAAGGGCTAGAATGTGGTAATCCTCAATGAAGAAGTTTAAACATTTTAACCCGACACGGCGGAGGGCCAGAGTAGGAGAAAGAGAGTGAGGTCTTAATCGACATGACCTTGGTAACGTACTTTGCTGATTTTGTTCTGATTAGTATGAATGATTTTGTTGAGGAGGTGGGCAGTCTCATGAGAAATTGAAGAACCTATTGTTCTATCTATTTATTTATTTATTTGTTGTCAAGTCAGATATATTTGATTGTTACTCCTTCAAACCATCGAAGAACGTACACCTCTTCCGATGTGGAGACAATATCAGAGTTCATGAAGATGCCTATAACTCTTTGGAGGGTTCTTTTGCTAGGATAGAGACGTCAAATACGATGGCGACAAATAGTTATCAAGAGGAGAGACGATTCTCCCTCAGCTGAATGAACTCGTTTGTTTTTAGCCGAAGAACAAGAATTCATAAACGCGACAACGGCGATAATATGCTTTTACTTGTTCATTTATTTCTTTGTTTATATCTTACTCTATTTTCGTTTATATGTTTACTTGCTTTATTGATTCATTAATGTGTTCATAAATTTGTTTTATATGTTCATTCATTTGTTTACTTAAACATTTTATTTATTCATTCATTTATATTTTATATGTTTACTTATTCCTATTTCAACTTATTTATATACTTATCTATTATTTCTTATTATAGATTTATTCATCTAATAATTAATTTATTTGTTTATCTTATTTCATTTTGTTTATCAACTCATTCATTTATCTCATTTATTTATTTTATTTTTGTATTTCATTTATGTAGTTTTTTCTTTTATTTCTTAATTCCTCATGCCTAATTGTGGCACTTTCAAGTAGAGCTCCAAATCATGCAGTTATTTGATTATTACGAACAACATTTTGGAGGAGGGACGCCGCTTGGCGCCCCAGAGGAGATTCCGTGAGCCGCGCACCCTGGATTGGGGTGCAGGAGTGAGGTGAAGGAGCCCAAAACATCATCATCACCACCACCATCATCATCATCATCGCCTCAAGAGAATTGGTGGAGGGAACCAGAAGCCATGTCCTGAGAGGAACTCCAAACATTTCGCATTACTTCCATTGGAAGTCTCTCTTCAGATAGCAGTGGACCTATTCCTCCTCCTCCTCTTTCTCCTCTTCCTCCTGACCCTCCTCTTCCTTCTCTTCCTCCTCATCCTCGTCATCTTCCTCCTCTTCTTCGTCTTCCTCCTGCTTCACCTCCTCCTCCTCCTCTCCTCCCACTTTCCTCCTTTTTTTATCCTTTTCCTCCTCTTCTTCCTTCTCCTCCTCTTCATATATTTATTCTCTTTCTACCTACATTTCTTCTTCCTCTTCCTCCAACATCTCATTGTTCGTTTCCTCACCCCCTCTTCCTCCAGCTACTTTTATTTCCTTTCCGCTTCCCGCTGTCTCTCTCCTCCTTCTAGAGTTCTTTTGTCTTGTTTTTTCTTATTTCACTCCAATTCTTTCTGTTCCTCTTCATTTCAACATCCTCTTTTATTTCCCCCCTTCTCCTCTTCCTCCTTTTCCTGCTCCACCTCCTTTCCCCCTCTCTTCCTTTTTCTTCCCTTTCTCATCCTGCTCCATCTCTCCTTCCTCCTCCTTTTCTTCATTCCCCTCCTCTCCCTCTTCCTCCTCTTCCTCCTCGCTCCCTTGATGAAGAGAGGGGTCGATGCGACAGAGGTCGGCTCTAGACGAGGGGGAGAAAGGGAGAGTCAGACATGGGAAATGAGAGAAAGACAAATGTATAAATGGATAGAAAAGGGTTTATATATATATATATATATATATATATATATATATATATATATATATATATACATATATATATATACATACATATGAATGTATGTGTGTATATATGTGTACATATATATATATATACTTATGAATGTATGTATGTATATATGTGTACATATGTATATACATATATATATATATATATACTTCTGAATGTATGTATGTATATATGTGTACATATGTATATACATATATATATATATATATATATATACTTATGTATGTATGTATGTGAACATATATATAGATATATGTATATATATATATATATACATATATACATATATATATATATATATATATATATATATGTGTGTGTGTGTGTGTGTGTGTGTGTGTGTGTGTGTGTGTGTGTGTGTGTGTGTGTGTGTGTGTGTGTGTGTGTGTGTGTGTGTGTATGCGTGTGTGTGTGTGTGTGTGTGTGTGTGTGTGTGTGTGTGTGTGTGTGTGTGTGTGTGTGTGTGTGTGTGTGTGTGTGTGCGTGTGTGTGTGTGTGTGTGTGTGTGTGTGTGTGTGT
>NC_134783.1:79340368-79350368 GCF_046742065.1 Oratosquilla oratoria
CACTAGGAAAAGTAAACAAACGAAGCAGAGCGCTTTCGTATAATTACATCTTCAGTGCAGATACAAAGAAGGAATGATAAGATGAAGAAACAAGGTACAGAATATATGACATAGTGAAGAGGGCATTCGGAGAGGTGGTGGAAAAGTACACGTGCGGACGTTTGGGCCGTCCTGGTAGCCAACAAGTATGGGACGTTTGGGCCGTCCTGGTAACCAACAAGTATGGGACAACTGCTCATAATTTATATTACAATTTAAACAATTTTGAAATTTCATGAGAAATAAAACTATCTAATTTGTACAAACCTTGATGAAGATTAACATTTATCCCCTTACTAGATTTGATCAAACTGCATTCAATTAAATTTCTTTCTGTTATGTTGTTGTATGTGATGACTTTAGCGTTATCCCAGTCAACTGGGTGGTTAAAATGGTTCATGTGGTTGAATATACCGCTAGATTGGTTTCCCTCTCTAACGTATTTCTTGTGTTGATTGATTCGTGTTGTGAGTGTTTTAGCAGTCTGACCAACATAAAACTGATTACATGATTTGCAAGGTATTTTGTACACACACCCTTTATTACTATTGACAGAATTATTTATGAGCAGTTGTCTTACAGTGTTCTTATTATTGAAAACTACATTAATGTTAAATTTACGTAATATATTTGGAATATTTTGCAGGTTCTCTTGGTACGGTAAAATTAGCAAGTTATTCATATTGAAAGTTTGAGTTGACCTAAGGTTATAAAATGTCCTTTTAGCACGATTGTAAGCTTTGTCAAGAACATGTGTGGGGTATTGTAGCTTAGTACCAATGTCGTAAATACATCTTATTTCATCATCGATGTACTCTGGGCTGCAAATGCGTAGGGCCCTGAGGTACATCGACGAAAAAACAGATATCTTTACGCCATCAGGGTGTGAGGAATAATAGTGTATATATGAACAAACATTGGTTGGTTTGCGATATACACTAAACTTCAATTCACTTTCACAGTGGTAGATATTACAATCAAGGAAAGGCAAAATACCTTCATTCTCTATCTCCACCGTGAACTTAATGGAACTGACCAAATTATTAAGCTTACATAAAAAATCATTTACATTATCTTGAATGTCTGTGACCATAATATATTTTGTATAACCCTCGCCCAGCCACCCCAAGACACTGTCTTACTGTCCGACAGTCTGGATGTCACAGGAAATCCACTTCTGAATCCTGGGAAAACTTTTCATTTTAGCCTTGATTTGGTCAGTCTCTCTATGTCTTGTGAATCATATTGGACGTAGACCTACATGAAAGGAACGGATGTGTAGGAAACATGGTTCGGAAATTAATCGAATCCAGCTTGGCCGGGTGGAGGAGAAAGATAACAGGGCAGCGTGTCCGGGGAAAGGGAGATGGTGGAGGTGAGTATAGGGGACCCAATAATTGAGAAAGAAAAAAATCGTGCGAAAGTAGAAAGAGAAGAGAGATCGGGAATAAACTTCAGAAAAGTGTAAAAATAAACGATAAAAAGATGGACAGTAAAAAAGATACAGATTTAAAAGAGAGAGGAAGAAGGGAGAGTAACCAAAGGTGAATAAATCGAACAAAAAATCACGAGATGTGGGAGTTGCTTAGGATAAGACCCGCGCTGGACTAAACACAGACCTGTTCTGTTGTTGCAAGGCAGTGAAGTGAATGGATTGAGATTTATATTAGAAAAGAAAACGAAGATAGAAAGACGAAGATCAAGGAACGAGGATGACGAGGGAAAAAAGAAAAGAAAAAAAAGACAAAACTAAAAATTAAAGATTGCAGGAAATTGAAGAGTCTCCGAGGGGAGGGGAGAGGGGAGGGACGGGGACGGGGAGGAGAGGGGAGGGACGGGGAGGAAGAGGGAGTGACTAGAAGAAATGCCAGATTCAGTTGTGTGGAGGGCTATCTGAGAAAAAAGATTGAGGCGTGTGTGTGTGTGTGTGTGTGTGTGTGTGTGTGTGTGTGTGTATGTGCGTGTGTATGTGCGTGTGTGTGTGTGTTTGTGATGACGTAAAGAAAACGGCCAGCGGAACAAAAAGAAAAACGGGAAATACCACGACGACAAATTGAAATGAAATACGGAGCAGTCTTAGGTGGTCGACGACACGGCCAGAAAGACACAGCGGGGAAAGAAGCAATCAGCATGAAGGAAGGAAGGGCAGACAGAAGGTTGGAAGGCCGAAGGGAAGGAAGGACGGAAGGGAAGGAAGGACTATGACCAGAGGAAGGTGATAAGATGAAGTTTGGCAGAACACGAAGATGGCGGAGGCGATTGAGAAACTGGAGACACAAGAGAGACGATGGCAAACAAGTGGATAACTGAGATATGGGAGGTCAGGTTGAAGTAGAGATGTCGGAGGTGGCGGGTGGGGGAGAGTGGTGGTATTGAGAATGGGGCAGAATATGATACCTCGTGAAGGATCCGTGAGGAATAGGTGAAGAGAATGGCCATATTGGTTTATGTGTGTTTACGATATAAGATATATATATATATATATATATATATATATATATATATATATATATATATATATATATATATATATATATATATATATTCTGGTTGAAATCAACTGCACTAGTTGCTTTAACAATCTTCAAGACTGTATTCTTTAATCTGGAGAATACTTTCCTATTAGCAACTGAGAGGGACTGGAAGTAGTCATTCATGACTCTCAAAAGAATATACGCAGTGTATGCCAACTGGTATATTTTTGCATAGTAATAGTATTGAACAACTATTGACTCCACCGAAACTATAGTTTTTCGCCTCGTCGTGAGGCGTCTTCAGGGTGAGGACTGCTTTGTAGGATGCTCTGCTATATTGAAGGTCTTCCAACGAATAATGACCGCTGGTTGGATGGGCTGGCTTATAAGGCTCAGCCTGCCTTGCTCAGACGGAATACTGGCCTCTCATTGGCTGAGTGGGGCAGTATGAGATTTTGTCCCGGAGCCATGGGGGTGGGATTTTGTCTGGGAGCCATGGGGGTGGGATTTTGTCTGGGAGCCAAGGGGGTGGGATTTTGTCTGGGAGCCAAGAGGATGGGATTTTGTCTGGGAGTCAAGAGGGTGGGAGTTTGTCTGGGAGCCAAGAGGGTGGGATTTTGTCCGGGAGCCAAGGGGGTGGGATTTTTTGGCTCCCGGACAAAATCCCACCCTCTTGGCTCCCAGACAAACTCCCACCCTCTTGACTCCCAGACAAAATCCCATCCTCTTGGCTCCCAGACAAAATCCCACCTCCTTGGCTCCCAGACAAAATCCCAGCCCCTTGGCTCCGGGACAAAATCTCATACTGCCCCTCTCAGCCAATGAGAGGCCAGTATTCCGTCTGAGCTGCATATACATATATATTTTTATAGATATATATATATATATATATGATGTAAGCGGAATAGGAAACACAGGAGTCTTAGTCTTGAGTTTATTCCTGACTAGTTTCGCAGGTATGCTTTTTCAAAGGAATATTCCTTTGAAAAAGCATACCTGCGAAACTAGTCAGGAATAAACTCAAGACTAAGACTCCTGTGTTTCCTATTCCGCTTACATCAACCTGTCAGAATGTCTCAACATATATATATATGAATATATTTATATATATGTATATATATATATATATATATATATATATATATATATATGTATGTATATGTACTGCATATACATATATATATATATATGTATATATATATTTATGTATATATATATACAAATATATGAATATACAATATTTATGTGTGTATGCGTATATATACGTATATTTTTGCAGAAACCACCGGGAAATTGAAAAAAACAGATACCGAACGTTTTCGTTTATCAAGACATTTTCAAAGGTACAGAAAAGCAATACAGAAAGAAACAATATATACATAAGAAGACAGAGGATATTCGGAAAGGTCCCATGCTACAAATTATCATACAGAATCTTGTCAATAATGAAATTGTCCAATTTAAATTAACCCGAACTCAAGTTCATATTATTTCAATTTTTTTTTTTTATGAAACAAGATTCAATAATATTTCTTCCTACAATATTATTACAAGAAGTAATTACTTTAGAATTTCCCCAGTCAATATTATGACCATAATCTCATTGGTGGACAAATAATCCACTTGACACTTGCCCCGTTCTAATACTATATTTATGTTGGCTCATTCTTTTATCTAAACCTTTTCCTGTTTCGCCTATGTAAATAAAATCACAGTTTTTACATGGTATGCTATAAATACAACCTTCTTTACTTCTTGGAGAATTTTTAATTAACAGGCTCTTAATGTTATTATTGTTTTTAAATACTACCAGGATACAAAATTTATTAAAAATGCTAGGAAGATTGATTAAATTTTCATAGTACGGAAGTGTTAACATATTTTTATAATTAGATTGTTTGACCTGCGAAGTATTAAGAAAAGATTTCCTGGCTTTGTTTTTTGTCTTGTCAATCAGATGTTTTGGATATTTCAATTTTTCTCCAATGTCATAGATAAATTGTATTTCTTAATCCAAAAACTCAGGGAAACAAATCCTATAAGCTCTCAGGAACATTGAAGAAAAACTGACAATTTGGTGTTTTGACTGTGATACAAGTAAAAATGAATGTATGAAAGGACATTGGTCGGCTTCCTGTAAACCTCAAATCTAAAATATCTTCCACATCGGTGAATATTTACATCTGAAATTGGTAAAACATTATTTTCTTCTACCTCTACTGTGAATTTAATGGAATGTACCAAATTATTCAAATCTGACAAAAAAGTATTTAAATGTTGATCATTAGGCCAAATGCATAAAATGTCGTCAACATACCTGTACCAAACTGCATTATTCGGAAGAATGTTTGGTAATAACTCTCTTTCAAAAAACTCCATATACAAATTGCTAAGAATTGGAGACAAACAGTTCCCCATGGCCATACCAAATGTTTGAGTATAAAAGTTTCCATTAAATTCAAACTTAGAGTCTATTACACATAATCTAATTAAACTAATGATAGTATGAGCAGGGAGTGTTAAGTCATGCTTCTTTAACTTTTTACTAGAAATCCTAACAAATTTAACACCGGGACTCGGGTAAATGAACTTTTGATATCGAAACTAACCAACTTAAAATCAAATGTGAGATTATGTCCAAGCAGCTTTTTGGTTAAATCAACATTATCTTTGATATGAGACTGGGATATTGTCCCAACAAGTGGCCTAAGAAGATTGTGTGTGATGATTTATAGCATGGGACCTTTCCGAATATCCTCTGTGTTCTTATGTATATATTGTTTCTTTCTGTATTGCTTTTCTGTACCTTTGAAAATGTCTTAATAGACGAAAACGTTCGGTATCTGGTTTTTTTCAGTTTCACGTTTTTTTTGTGATTTCTTTGCTTATACGTATATGTATGTATGTATGTATGTACACACACACACACACACACACACACACACACACACACACACACACACACACACACACACACACACACACACACACACACACACACACACACACACACACACACACACACACACACACACACACACACACACACACACACACACACATATATATATATATATATATATATATATATATATATATATATATATTATATATATGTGTATATATATATATATATATATATATATATACTTATATATGTATATACATATGTACATGTAAAATAAAACAATGACAGGTTTAAGGATGCCACCTTCATGATACCAACCGCCAACCTGCTTGTGAAGCTGGTAAGGAGGTGAGGCAGGTGAGCGTCACCTGTGTGTGGTTACGAGATCGAGACCATATGGCGCTGAAATCAAAGGCCGCTCGATGGGGGAACGACAGGTTTCTCAGAAAGACAAAGGCGGACTACGCAGACCAAGGCAGGCAGATGGCAACCAGAGAGTAGAGTTCGTGGATGAGACAATGTTTCTTTTTCTATAGTTCCAAAGAGGCGGTAAAAAGACAAAAAGTATGCAATCAGATGGCAACTATAGTAGAGTTTCTGGGTGAGAGACTCTCTTTTTATCTACAAATTTCAAAGAACTGTAATGAACTGTAAAAGAACGTAAGATCCTTGTGGAGGAACTCTCGGGAAAGTTAGAATTCCAAAAAACTATAAAAAGACGAAAAGAAGACATGCAGGTGGCAACTAAAGCAGAATTATAAGGCGAGTGAATATTTGTTTTCTGCAGTTGCAAAAAGTGATAAAAATATATATATATATAAGAATATGATATATATGATATATATATATAGATGAGCACTATGGAAGGTTAAAGAAAGAAAATAAAAATTATTTTCTCAATTGAGATATTCTTCAGCAGGGAGAGTCTGAAGGTAGATGAGAATCTCTCAGCAAAAAGAACTCATTATGGAGAAGACACTGCATGTAAGGGAGAACTCCTGGCTGGTGTGAATCTGTATGCATCGGGAGCCTTAGGATTGAAAGAGAATCTATTTTTGGGAGGCGTCTTCTGTTGAAAAGGGTTTGTATATCAGGAGATTGTTGATATGGGGGTTTCTGTCTGAAGTAATTTTCTACATACGTTTTATGAAGGCCAAAATAGAAGTATAAGAATTTTTGGAAAACCCTACGACCCAGAGGCGCAAAACATTCTCTGTAAGGATAGAGTTTAAGTACAACTCGTAAAGAAATGTTATTCTCGTTTCAAGCTCTAGAATTCCACAATTTTACCTCCTAATTTCCGTCTCTCCCCAACCACCCCAACGACTCCTCTCCATTTTCCCTCAGTGCCCCAAGGCATTTGATACATGACGCTAAAATTTCATAATTCAGTTCAGTTTATATGGAAAGAACCTACTGTGAGCAAAAGTCTTCGGGAGGGTTGGAAGCTTCTGTAAAAGAGGGGAACCTTCAGGTGAAGAGAGCCTGTGCCAGGGACGAGTTATCAGGTAGGGACAGGTCTGCAGCAGGGGTGATGTCTACAGATGGAGAGAATTAGATGACATTGCCGGTTGCAGGCCTGCGGGACGGTTCCGGAGGGGGGTGGGAAAGGCGTTTTGGGTTAGAAGAGAAGAGGGAGGACATATGGCGGGAGGAGCAGGAGGACAGTAGATAGAGGAGTAATATGAAGAGGAGGTGGTGAATTACATACAGGAAGAAAAAGAGAATGAGGATGAATTGTCGGAGTAAGATGAACAGAAGTGGAAAGAAAAGGGGTAAAGAGGAGGAGGAGTAAATTGCGGAGGATCAGGAGAATGAAAAGTACGGGGAGTAAAAGAAAATGGATTTTGAAAATAGTGGTGGTGGTGATAAAGGTGATGGAGGATGTGGTAGTGATAGAGGTGATATTATGGTGACGATTGTGGTGATGATGATGGAGGTAATAATGATGGCATTGATACTGATGGTGATAGTGATGGAAGTAGTGGTAGTGGAGGTGTTAGCATTAGTAATGACGTTGGTGGAGATGGTAGCTTTAGTGCTGCTTGCAGCGTTGACAGCTTTGGTGATGACAGAAATACCACTAGTCTTGATTATCATGTTGGCAGTTTATCCTAATGACGGCGTCGGGGGTACTTAGTAATGAAGATGGTAAAGATGAAGAGGAGGATCAAGAGAAGATGGAGATCAGGGAGAGAGACAAGAAGAGGGAGAGAGAGAATGGGGAGGGGGAGAGAGGGAGGGAAGGGTGGGAAGGGTCGCTCGGATAGGGGTCCTGGCACCTTGATGGATGGCCCGTGCCCACTGGCAAACCGAATACTTCGACGCTGAGTGACGATGTGAATAGAGAGCCTGGGTCTTCGTCGTGGGGAGAGGGGGAAGAGAAGGAGGGGGGGAGCAAGAGGAATAGTGAGCAAGGGAAAAAGAAGAGGAAGAGGAAAATGGAACGGGGGAAAGGGAAGAGGAAGAGTGAAAGGAAGGGGGGGGCAAGCGAAAGGTGGAAGGAGCAGGAGGAGGAGGGCCAAAAGGAGGAAGATAAGAGGAAAGGGGAGCGAGGTAAAGGAGAGAGGGGGGAGGAAGAGGAGGGCAAAGTGGAGGATGAGCAATAGGAAAGGGGAGCGAGGGAGAAGGAGGAGGAAATGGAACAAGAGAAAGAAGAGGAAAGGGGAGCCAGGCAGAATGGAGAGGGCAAGGATTGGGAACAGGAGGAGGAGGAGTAGGCTAAAACAAGGAAAAGAAGAGGGATAAAGCAGAGGAAGGGGACGGGGAGCATTGTGAGCGTTAATATGAAAGAAGAGAAAGGGGAGGATGTGAGTAGAAGGAAGGAGAACGAGTTGAAGAAAAGAAATAAGAGTGGAGAGGAGGAGGAGGAAGAGTAGTGTGAAGCACGGGGGATTAAGGGGGAAAGAGAAAAGGGGAAAAAGGAAGTGAAGGGGAGTGGAGGAGGAAAAAGCTGAAATGAGGGAGGGAGGATGGTGGTTGAGAGAGAAGAATAACGGAGGGGCGAAAGGAAATAAAGAGGAAAGAAGAATTTAACGGACGAAAGTTTTGAAAGGAACAGTAAGAATTCGAGGTGGGAAGTGAGGAGGAGGAAGAGGAGGAGAAGGAAGAGGAGAAGGAGAAAATGTAAGAAGTTGGGTTAAAATCATCGAAGGGTATGGAATGAAAGTCTTGTGTGTCAGAAAAAAGAGGAAAGTAGAAGAAGAGAGGAAGTCGGAACGAAGGGTGAAGAATAAGAACAAGAGGGATTCAATTTCAGGCATCATTTCATTAATTTAGATCCTTCATGTATCTATTCTGAGTAAAGTGACCCTATTATATAATCAGATGAATGACATAAGAACATAGGAATGAAAGATACTGCAAGGGACCATAAAGCCTACACTAGATAGTTCCATGTCTATTGCGAACTATCATTCCAATCCATAAAGTTAACCTTCTCTTAAAATAACCAATAGTTCCCATGCTCACTACATGGTTACTAAATCTATTCCATTCATTCCCATTTTATTGGTAAACCAGTTTTTGCCTATTTCCTTCTTAAATCTAAATTTATCCAATTTAAATCCATTACTACGGGTCCTACTGTCTTAATATGATAACTTTTTCTGCACCACCCTTGTTCAAGCTCTTGACTCCTTTGAATACCTTTATTAGGTTACCCCGCACCACTATACAGTAGATATGATATCAACTGCGATAATTGCTTTGTTTATATTTATCGATTTCTTTCTTCTGAATGTCGATGAAAGTTTTTGATTAATCGGGGGAAAGCCCTTTTGTAGTGAAAGCGATCATGTAAAGAGAAGGACTTGGGAAGGAAAATGACCCTTTATAACTTATGGATTTTTGTATTCTACTACATTGTCAGTAATCATCGTTTCTATTTTTGAGGACAATGTCAAGTAGAGGTGATGTCATAGAAGCTCAATCAAATCTAATCTTATCGCGCCATCTCTCGATCCATTTGCCTCCTTTAGATCAGTGTCAGAGCATGGCTGAATTAGGGGACAATCGCGAAGAATGTGGGGAATTGTCTGTTGTTTTGCACCACATTGACAGGTTGTACGAAAATTTTACTCCATCTAGACATATTGTTTTCGGTCTTTGCTCTATTAAGTGTAACTCAGTCCTTTCTGGTAAGTCTGTTCCAGGTGGGAGACTTTCGCTATAGTCAGGGAAGGAATCGTTGTTGTGCTCAACACATTCTTTCCACTTCGATATTCAGTAGCTGGCTGAAGATGTATTTCCAAGTCCGCTGGTAGTTGCAAAACTTTTGCGAGACTTCAGATTTTTCGGCACCTCTTGGTAGTTGTGTAGAGGGTGTCTGGGATCAGACAACTGTTTACCGCGCTCGGATTTGGTGTTAGTTTGCGACGGATACTGGGTGGTGTTATACTAGCCAGGGTGTACAGTGCTGGGAGTAGGATGGTGTAGCCGTTTCACCCTTATATTAATATATAAGGTATGGAGAGATATGGAAATGTATGGAGGGGGGGTATGGTGTCACGGAACATTTAAAGAAAGCCATTAAAAGTTTGTATTACCGCTTTGTATGTAGTGTTAGAACATCAAAGGG
>NC_134783.1:79355368-79365368 GCF_046742065.1 Oratosquilla oratoria
TTTGCTTATTGTAGATTTGGTGCATAACAATGGCAGTTTTGTACTTTATTAACTCCATGAATTTCAATATATCATTTTTTCAATAGATTATCTGTATGTTCTAGACGACCTACATTGCATAATATACGCCGTTTTTTTTTTTTTTTTTTTTTTGAGGTAATTATGCGTTGAAGATTAATTTGATAAGTATTATCACAAATTTCTGAACAGTAGTATAGGTATGGTAGTAGTCGTCGTCGTCGTCGTCGGCATGTACTCGTATCCGAGTATCATAGTTTCCAGTCCCAATAGAGGGTTGAATAGAGGAGGGGGGTTATAAGAGGTTAAGTATTATTAGGGTGGTGAGCCTTCTTATGGCTCGTAAGGCCAATTCGTGCCCTGAACAACCGAGGGCATTGATCGCACTGAATCGTGGGAGGTGGTTGTGGTTGTGGTAGTAGTAGACTACAGTAAATGGTACGTAGGGTATTTTCATTTAGGATATTTCTCATTTTATGCATTATTCCTAAAATTTTGGACATCTTATTTATCACATAATTTATATGATGTTTCCAATTAAGTTGATCGTCTCAATACTGACGGACACTTTTTCAATAATTTCGTTGTTTATTTTGATTGGCTTAGTACTTTCACTATTTTTGTAGAAAAGTAGGTTGTTAGTTTTTGATACATTTAAGGGTAGTTTATTGGCTGAAAACCAGTTAGATAGCTAACATAATCCTTCAGTGATTGTCTTTATCAGCTTGTCTGAATTTATATCGGAGCATAGAATGGTGGTATCGTCGTGGAATAGTATAAACTTCATAAGGTTGGATACATTTGTAATGTCATTAATGTATAGTAGGAATAGTTTGGGTCCTAGAACTGAACCTTGAGGTACTCCGCATGTAACTGGTAGAATATGTGACCTTTCTTCCTCAATGGCTACATATTGTTTCCTGTTTTTTAGATAACTTTTTAACCAGTCATTAACCTTACCTCTTAGCCCATAGTATTCGGCTTTTCGAATTAGGATTTCATGATTTACAGTGTCAAATGCCTTTTTTAGATCAATAGATATGCTGGCTGTCATTTTCTTTTGTTCTATATTGTTAGTTATCTCTTCAATTAATTCCATTACTGCTGTTGACGTTAAGAGATTTCGTTTAAATCCATATTGACTATGGTAAATGACGTTATTTATTTTTTTTTATTTTTTTATTTTAGAAATGAGTCAAGGCGAATTGTGAATAACTTCTCAAGAAGTTTGGAAAACTGTGGTAATAGTGAAATTGGTCTATAGTTATTATAACTTGATTTGTCGCCTGATTTAAATATCGGTACTACTTTTGCTATTTTCATTGTATCTGGAAAAAAAATCCAATTATTTATTGCATATTGTCAAAAAATTATTTTTGATGATTGGCATAATTTGTTTTACGAGGCTCATATTGATTCCTGTACAATCGAGTGATTTCTTGCTCTGCGTTGATTTTACTGTGTTCATAAGCTTGTTTTCCATGACGGGTTTTAAAAACATAGTGTTACTTATTCGGTGTTTCAAAAAAGTCTCATAAGTTTGATGCGTTGTCTTTATTTGTTTCGCAAGGTTAGGTCCAACATGGGAGAAAAATTCATGAAATTCGTTTGCCACTTCTTTTTCAGTTTTTCCGTTTTTAATAATGTCTATGAATTCATCGGTGTTATTATTTTTTTGCCTAGCTATGTTGTTTATTACTTCCCATGTCTTTTTTATATTACCTTTATAATTTTCGAGCAGTGCGTCATAGTATTTTTTTTTTTTTTTTTTTTTTTTTTTGCAGTTGCGTAAAATTGTTGTAAGTTTGTTTTTGTACGCTTTGTATTTGTTTTCGTCTGTCAAGGACTTGCTTTTGATAGATTTCTTGTAAATTTGGTTTTTCTTTCGACACGCGTTCGTAAGACCGTTTGTAAACCATGGTTTTGAGTTTACGTTATATGGTTTTATTTCTACTTCTCTCTCTGGGCAACATTTGTTTACATTACTCGTGATAATGCTTATAGATTCGTTATATGATAGATTGGCATTTTCTGACTCGTACACCAGATCCCAATTTTCTTCTTTCAAGCATTGATTTAATTTTGCAATACTTTTTTCGTCTATTTTAAGTTTCAATATAATTCTGGGTTTTGTTATGCAGTTATGGTTTTATTTCTACTTCTCTCTCTGGGCAACATTTGTTTACATTACTCGTGATAATGCTTATAGATTCGTTATATGATAGATTGGCATTTTCTGACTCGTACACCAGATCCCAATTTTCTTCTGTCAAGCATTGATTTAATTTTGCAATACTTTTTGCGACTATTTCACGTTTCAATATAATTCTGGGTTTAGTTATGCAGTGCATTTCTTTTGGGTTGATAGTGAATACCGGTAGATGGTCACTTATGTCACTTATTAAGATACCACTATGAATCTCTGAATCTATAATATTGGTGAAAATGTTATTTATCATTGTCTCACTGGTATTTTTTATTCGGGTTGGTTTATTTATCAAAGGATACATACCTAATGAGAAAATCATATCTGTACCATGTCTTGTTTGTTCGTGAATCTCATACTCAAGTAAATCTATGTTGAAGTCACCACAAAGATATAGGTTTTTATTTTTAAATGGAGTTAAGATTTCTTCAAGCATATTTGTGAACTCATTAATGTTCGTGCCTGGCTTTCTGTAGATACTTGTTATGACGGTATTTTTTTTTTTTTTTTTTTTACTTTTTACTGAAAATCTCAACGGCTACGCAATCAAATAAGTTCTCATACGAATTAGTGGATTGATTTATTAGTTTGCATGAAATTGAATTTTTTTTTTATAAAAATAGAGACTCCGCCGCCTTTCTGGATCTGTTTATTAAAACTGTACGGAGTAAAGTCTTGTAAGACGTTTACTAGACATCCTGGGTCAATCCATGTTTCGCTTATCACTATAACGTCAAAGCTTTTATTGAGTAACTTGAGATAACAGTTAATTTTCTGATAGTTAGCGTTTAGGCTCCTTGTATGTGAATTAGTATGAAACCATCAATATCACGAAATACTGTGTCAAATTGTGTATCACTACAGTAATCGCTGTCTTTTGTTAGTTTTGAGTAGGAATTTAATTCGGGGTCAATTTGGGTGTCATTGTGATTAAATATCGAAATTTCCTTTTTTTCTGATATTGTGTATATTTCTTTATACTTCTTAATAGCGGTATATACATCTGGGTTTTTCGATGCGAGATTTGGCGAGGAAAAACAATTATTTCTGTGTTTGAGATGGCATGATAGGGAAATGTTTTTGAGCAGTCTGTGCAGAACCAGTTTCTGAAAGTATTGGGTTATTTTTGGCAGTATTTACGGGTATATTTACGCACATGAAATGATGTAAATGTTTGAATAATGTACATTTGAGGTGATTGGTAGGGACAGGGGTATGTCAGGAAGAACAGTTTTTTTGTTATGTTTGTTTTTGTGTTAGTTGTATTGTTCATGGTTATGTTTGTGTTAGGAGGTTAAGGAATGTCAACTATTGAAATTCAAATAATTTTTCAAGATTACTTATCTGAATAAAATTGCCTGGCATTCGATAAAAAAAATCCTTTCAGGCAAGAAAGGATTAAACTTTAAAGAATGAGGAAGTTGGAAGAAAATAAAATTAAAATAGATTTAGAAAAGGAAGGTGGGACTTTGTAATCAAAGGTTCCATTAAGATTTGATTTTGATTTAGTGTAGATTTCTTTCATTAAACTGAAGAGACAATATATGCATGTATGTATGTATATATATATATATATATATATATATATATATATATATATATATAAAATAAAATAAAATAAAATAAAATATAACCAAATCAGCCATCCTGAGTCCGCTGCTGAGCAAAGGCCTCTTTCATAGCATTCCATAATTCACACGACCACGCCAACCTTTGCCACGTCACTCCTGAAAACTTCTCAATCTCATCTCTCCACCTTCTGTCTGAGCCCCCTCTTCCATGCTTCCCATCTCTAGTCTGCTCTCTCACCCAGATTGCTTTCTTTTGGTCTCTCAGCGTTATTCCTATAATTCATTTCTCCATTCTCCTCTGTGCAGTCGTTAGCTATGTCTCCATCGCCTTCGTCAGCTTCCAAGTCTTACACCGGTAGATTATTGCTGGAAGAATGCATTAATTATAAAATTTACGTTTCAAACACTAAAGGTAGAGAGCCTCTCAGAATTTTATTATATTATCAAAGACTTTCGAACCGATTGCAATGCGTCTTTTTGTTTAATTATCATGATCTTTGGTCACTTTCACTATTTGGACTAAATAATTATACTCTTCCACTCTCGTGTTGAACGTTACTGTGGCTTTACTCTTATTCATTTTTAAACCTACTTTAAGACTTTCCTTGTTTAGATCACTCAGCATATCTTGTAAGTCTTCTGCTCTTTCTGAAATAAGAATAATGTCATCTGCAAATCTTAGGTGGTTTAAATATTCGCTATTAATCTTCAAACCTTTATCCTACGAACTCAACCTGCTGAAAATCTCTTCCAAGCAAGCTGTAAATACATTGGGTGAAATTGTATCGCCTTACCGTACTCCTTTATTGATCTTGATATTTTTTGTATCTTTATGTAGTCGAATTATAGCGGTACCTTTTGTATAAATATTTTATAGAACCCTTATAATCTGCTCATTTGTACCTTGTTTGCGTAGCGAGTTTAGTGTTGCTATTTGTTCTACCGAGTCAAATGCCTTCTCGTAATCTACAAAAACTAAAGAAAGAGGTGTATTGTATTCTGTCGTTTTTTCGATTGTTTGGTTCATTGCCTGCAAGTGCTCTTGAGTCGAATATCCGCTTCTAAAATCTTCTTGTTTTCTCGGTTGGTTTCCATCTAAAACTTGGCTTAATCTATTTGTAAGGATGTTGAAGAATACTTTATATACATCTGATAGCAAGCTAATCGGTCGGTAATTACTAAAGTCCTTTTGGATTTATTTTTTATGAAGCAAAATTACTATAATATTGCACCACAATTCAGGAACGCTTTCTTGACGTAATCACTGGGTGTATAACTGAGCTAACTTAATATGAACTTCTTTCCCTGCGTTTTTCAAAAGATGTATCGATATACCATCTTCCCCGGGTGCTTTTCCTCGTTTTAGCTTTTTAGAGCAAATTCTACTTCTTTCTTTGTAATCTCTGGTAAAACACTCATATCTGCAGATGAATTTACTGATACAACTACGGTCTTTCTTCGACATATAAAGCTCTTGGTAAATTCTCCTACTCTTTTCACCATTCTGTCGTGCATTTAATGATCTCTCCATTGCTATGTTTTAAACATATCATTTGCTGTCTTCCTAAAGCATGTCTGTGCTCAGTCCCTTTAATATTTTTACTTTTCCGAATAGTTTAATTTATTTCAGCTATGTTCCTCTTTCTTTTTTTCTGGTCTTTTCCTTTTGTTGATAAGCTTGTTTAGTTCTACTCTTTCTATTTCGTCTCCCCAGCTTTTAATCTGTATGGTCCTTCTTCTTTAAATTAGGTAATTTGTAGCTTTGGAGTGTTTGTTTTCTCTAATACTTTTTGTACTTTCTACTTTCCCTGCCGATCCTCTAGTGATACTTACAAAATTCAAATTCATATCTTCGACGGTGTCCTCGTTAATTCTTAAAGCTTCGAATTTATCTTTAATTTCTAACTGAAGTTTCTTATTACTATCCCTAACCTACGCAAGGCTTATTTTCTTTCTTATTTAACAAGTTTATTTCTCTCGGTTCTGAAATTGAATTTAATTGTGCAACCTACCATTCTATGGTCACTACATATGTTGACTCTATTTATGACCGTAACATTGTTAACGCTCTTGCTCTCATCTCCTAATATAAAGTCTACTTCGTTCTTTGTTATTCTATTTGGACTTCTACAGGTCCATTTGTGCCCTTCACGATTTTGGAAGAAAGTGTTCATTATCCTCATGTTGAAACTCTCTACAAACAATGACTAACATCTTGCCTCTGTCATTTTTTGTACCTACTCCAAACTTCCCAATGTACGACTCCTCTCCCATCTTTTTCCCCACTTTAGCATTAAAGTCGCCTATTACCAACGTATAGTTACTTTTTTCTTGCTCCATTAGCTGACTTTAAGCATCATAGAAAAAATCAACTTCATCGCCTGAACTCTGTGAAGTTGGTGCATAAGATTGAACTATTTTTAGAATGTACCTTTTACAGAGCCCTATCATAATCCAAGCTACCCTGCCTGACAGACTACTGAACTTGACTACGTTACCAGCAATCTCTCGGTTTATCAAAAATCCTACTCCACTAGATATTTCTTTTTTCTTACCTCTACAGTAGAATAGATAGTGACCATCTTGTAATTGTATCAGCTTTTCTTCCATTCTTCAGACTTCGCTCAGTCCGACGATGTCCCACATGATGTTGTCTAGTTCTTTCCATTAAACTCTCCAGCCTTTTGTCTTCTGAGAGGGTTCTTGCGTTGTAAGTATAGATCTTCATTTTCTTCATACTTTTTAATGTCCAAGACTTGGATCTGCCTGGACAGTGCTGACATTCGGTGGCACACTGCCCGTAAGCAAACAAGGCAGTGCGGACCTTTAGGAGACGATGATTTAACAGAAACTCACGGTTTTCTTTTAGTCATGCAATTCATTTGGCTATGAAGGAATTTTGGTAGTAATCTCACTTCTACCAACTGGTTTCTGGTGAGATATTTCTCTGGTGTCACCTTATTCTTTATATTCGGTGGAGCCCTATATATCAATAGGGTGCCCATTGGCCCACGCCGTCATTATGACGGGACCCCATATATCTATGAGGAATTTCCCTGTTCGCCATCAGGAAAGTGCCAGTTAGCAGCGGGTCCCGCGACTGTGTGTGTGAGGTGCTCTTTGTCTGATCTTTCTTACAAAACCTGTTCAATATGGGTGACACTAAAGAATTTTCCTCTTTATTGACATAGCTTTTGTAATCATTAAGATTCTCATGCCTATTCAACACGTCAAGGTGTCAATTCTCGGATACATATATATATACATATATATATATATATATATATATATATACATATATATATATATATATATCCATATATGTATATATATATATATATATATATGTATATATATATATATATATATATATATATATATATATATATATGTATATGTATATGTATGAGTATACTTAGGCAGGAGGTTCTCCCTCTGGCAAGAAATGCTGTATATAATAGCATGATGACAACTCACAATTTTCTTGTTAACTTGTTCAATACTGCGAACAAGGCGACGTATTTCAAGAGGCAATCTATGTAGAAGGTCAGCAAAGGACATTTCAACACTGAGGCAGGATAGTCAAACTAGTAGATATTTCGGTACCAACGTTTCGAAGTTGCACAACTTCATTTTCAAGGCAGAATAATACATACAATACGTCGCCTTGTTCGCAGTATTGAACAAGTTAACAAGAAAATTGTGAGTTGTCATCATGCTATTTACAATATATATATATGTATATATATATATATATATATATATATATATATATATATATATATATATATATTAAGGGGGACGAAGGTTACTCGTAACAAAACCTACAACGAAGTTGAAACTGTCTGACTTTGCGATACCTGTATTCCGACTGCCACCAAGCAATTTTATTCTGCTAAAAATAAAAGCATTTAAAGGGTAAAAGGGCTAAGAAAACTACCTGGAGCCCATGATGATATGGTTTAACATCACAAACTCTTCCCATCGGAAGGCTAGGACGTTGGAACCCATGATAATTAGCAAAAATTGTTCAGACAAATAACAGACGATTTTGTGTAGCAAACCTCCTCCAGTGCGAGTCAAATTCTCACGCGCAGCATCGGCTGCCATATGAACGATACATCACACTACTCGCATTATAAAATATAAAGTCACTGCTCTATCTCTCGTTCTCTTTTACTCTGAGTAATAATAAATACAGAAAACGTGATAAAACTAGTTCACGGAATCCTGGGGTAACTCATGTACAAATACAAATATATATATATATATATATATATATGTATATATATACATATATTTATATATATATATACATATACATGTATATGTATATATGTATATATATATACATACATATATATATATATATATATATATATATATATATATGATGAATGGCCGGCATCCTCGTGTACTTACTCGCGTCTAATGACGCCTATGTAAGCGTCATCGTACCGAAGTGAAGGAAGCGGTTACCATATGAGCACGCAAAAGATCATCCAAGAAGCTGAGAGACATTATCAAAACCCACACGAAAACCGTGGAGGAACTGCTTAATCATGGAAAAAGTGCGCGATTGTGTGTGAACACCTCTATTGACTTACATTGTAACGGAACCGCGGCGGTTCGCACCGCTAATGGAAACAGGTCCTAGCGCTTATGAGACAGGAGTTATTTCAGTAGATATCGACCATTGGGGTCAGGGGAGCGTAGCCTCATTGGGATCCGAGGAGGCTCCTTAGAATATCCTGTAGATAACATAAATGATAAATGTGTCTTATTAAACAGCAAACAGTTTCAGACAGCATTGAGTACCACCATGTTATACAGTCAAGGCATTGCCCAGTCGAGAATACAAGTTCCAATCCATTGTACGAACTAAACTATTGTATATAGATACAACACCTATTGCTGAATTTTTTTGTGTTTTGCTGTAGTTGCCAGGAGATACTTCGTAGAAGTATTTGTTTCAATCTAATCATTTAAAGGTATCATTATATAGCCTTCGTTTGTTATAACATTTATGCGTGACTGTATGTTGGTGCTAGAAAATTGAAATTCACGTCTTGAAAATAGGATGAAGAGAGAAGATAAAAAAAAAATGGACACAATGCGAAAGAAAAAAAAATGGAAATGGAGAAGAGCACGAAAAATCTTTGCTGAAAATAAGAAGTGTGGAAAAATGAGTTCTTCACAAGGGTCTGAGGTGAGAAGTGGCGTGAGAGAAGAGGCATCCTAGAGGAAGCAGTGCAGAAGATCAGAACCGCTGAAGACAATAGAAAGGTAAAGAAGGACGAAGAAGAGGAGGAGGAGGAGGAGGGGGGGATGGGGGAGGAATACGTATAAGGTGGTGGGTAAAGAAACTAAACTAGGAGGTGTAGTAGTAGGAAGAGGAGAGTGAATATAAGGATAAACATGAAGATATGAAGTAAAAGTGAATCAAAATGAAAAAAGAAATTTGAAAAGTAACAAAAGGAGGGAGAAAAGGAGGTTGAGGAGAATAGTAAGAAGATAAGGATAATGAGGTGGAGATAAACAATGAAGAAAGAAGAAGATGGAAAGGGGTGGAAAAGGAGAAGGAACGGGACCAAAAAAATAGGAACAGAAAAAATAGAGAGGAAAACAATGTAAAAGTTGCGTGTGTGTGTGTGTGTGTGTGTGTGTGTGTGTGTGTGTGTGTGTGTGTGTGTGTGTGTGTGTGTGTGTGTGTGTGTGTGCGCGCGCGCGTGTGTGTGTACGTGTGTGTGTGTGTGTGTGTGTGTATGTGTGTATGTGTGTATGTGTGTGTGTGTGTGTGTGTGTATGTGTGTGTGTGTGTGTGTGTGTGTGTGTGTGTGTGTGTGTGTGTGTGTGTGTGTGTGTGTGTGTGTGTGTGTGTGTGTGTGTGTGTGTGTATGTGTGTGTGTGTGTGTGTGTGTGTGTGTGTGTGTGTGTGTGTGTGTGTGTGTGTGTGTGTGTGTGTGTGTGTGTGTGTGTGTGTGTGTTGTATGTGTGCAGCATGTATATAAATAATAAATCAAGTTCACTAGGAGAACTCTAAGTACTAAAATCTTTGTATAATGAATATTCTATTTATAAGATTTTTTTTGAATAATAAAATAATCATCCTAGTGAGCATCCTACTTATAGCATCTAAATTCAAAGCAAGAAAATTCCAACAATATCCTTAATTTGAACTAAACTGGGATGGAAATTATAAAGA
>NC_134783.1:79370368-79375368 GCF_046742065.1 Oratosquilla oratoria
AAAGAAATGAGTGAAGAAAGACTAGTAAAAGAGGTATGGAAGGCAGATGTGGAGGGAGCGAACATGAGGGGACGTCCTAGGATGAGGTGGATGGATGGGGTGAAGGGGGCTTTGGGGAAGAGGGGAATGTCTGTTGAGGAAGGAAGGGAGAGGACGGAAGACAGAGGTGAGTGGAGAATGGTTGTATATGGATGATGTTGTGACTGCATGAGGAGAAATGGGCGGGGAAGTGGGGGGTGGGGTAGTATGTGTGAGTAAATTTTGACGCAGCCCGAAGGGATTTCTCCCCGTCCTCGCTTTATATGCAAAGGGGGACGGAGAGGGGGGGTCGCCGATTAAATGAAGCGGCCTCGCTGTGGATGTACTGTGTCTTGCGACACTGCTTCTGACCCTGGGCGGTGGGCAGGGTGCAGGGATGACCCGTCATCCAGGAGGTGCTCAGATGAGAGGAAGGGTGGGAGGGGTGTGGAGTGTATTTAGGGATGAAATGGGTGGGAGTGTTTTTATGCCTTTCCCTTTTTGGCTACCTCCCTTGGAAGGGGGAAAAAGCCTTGGTATATGTATGTGTATATATATCTAAGCATTTCTATTACTATGTACTTGTTGCACTGAAGATGTAATATACGAAAGCGCTCTGCTTCGTTAGATTCTTTTTTCCAAGTGGTCTACTTTGCATATATATATATATATATATATATATATATATATATATATATATATACATATATATATACATATGTATATATATATATTTATGTATATGTATATTTATATATATATATACATTTATGTCTTTGTAGGTATATATGTATATATATATATATATATATATATATATATTTATATATATATTATATATATATATATATATATATATATATATTCTCTTCTTAGAACTTGGTAAATGATAAATAATATTTCCGATGGAGTCCATGTGGAAATGAAAACTAGAACTTTACGACAAGAGGATAAACTGAATTTAATTATTTATTATCGCAATCCGAGAACTTCATCTCTTGTTATAAAAAATAATATGACTGCCACTAGAGACAAATTAAAACAAGACCACGTTGTGTATAAGTACTCATGCAATCTTAACAAAGACGGTGTGCTTTGCAACGAAGAGTACATAGGCCACACAACGCAAACATTAACACAAAGACTGACATTTCACATGCAAAACGGTGCTATCAAAAATCACATCACAAAAACACACAACACTATCATATCACGAGACCAATTAAACGAAAACACAGTCATAATTTCAAAAACCAACGACAAAAGAAAATTAAAATGTTTGGAGGCAGTTTTGATAAAAAAAAAAAACATATGCCAAATATCAACATCCAGCAAAACATGTGCGGACATTTGGAACTTTTCGGGGCATCCCACGTCGCGCCACGAAGATGAAAAGTCCGGCAACACTCTTGCACCACCATCTCTCCTAGTATTTCACATTTTGTAACTTTTTGTATTTATAAGCATGTATGTATCGTTAGAAATTTTTTTTTACCAGAAGATGCCTAAGGTATAGGCGAAACGTCGTAAAGTTCTAGTTTTCTTTTCCACAATGGACTCCATCGGAAATATTATTTATCATTTACCAAGTTCTAAGAAGAGAATAATTAGAAGAATTGAAAGTGTTAAGAAAAAGATCACGAACGCTGAGTATGCTGTGATATTCAATAGAAAATGTCTTGATGAAAACCTGCTCCCTAAATTCACTAATATATATGTATATATATATATACATATATATATATATATATACATATATATATATGTATATATTTATATATATATATATACATAAGTACCACGTCATTACTACAACCACTACTGCTACTATTATAATAATGATAATACCGTAGTTTACGCAACTAACACACTACTTATTGTACCTGTAATACTACTTTTATATATATAATAAAGATGGCTAAACATTCACAGTCTCCAAGTTCCATATTGGTCATTTGTAGCTGTAGATATCATGTTTTTTGGTCCCTTGTCACACCACCATGTAAAAAATATATATTTCATATTCCTGGCTCGTAACCACTATTTTGTGTTACTTAGGTCCCAAATAAATAAATAAATAAATAAATAAATAGATAAATAAATAAATAAATAAATACCAATAAACAGTTATAAGTTATGGTTTGTAAAAATTCTAGACTAACCACTAGCATTCAACTTGATAAAATTTTAGAATTGCATTAAAAGCAATTTATTTTTTTAATTAATGAATGTAGCCTGAATTACCCTACTTGTTCTCTGCATGTATGTTTATTTAACATGTTTATAATTTATCATTTTAGATCTATAAGGTACATATCTGGTTGCATATATTTCTATATTTTCAGATAGCTTCAAGAGGCTGCCACCCCCCTCCCTTCACTCTTTTTGCTATATATTCGGCGAATATATAAAAAAGTGGCAAAACATTCTTCTTAGAAACGTCGGTGAAGGTTTGTGAAGCCTACCAGAAGTACTTTGTGATGCCAGTTGGAGACCAGGACAACCCCTTAGCACCTCACTACTGTTGTGAGCACTGTAAGAAGACGCTGGAAAGGTAGTTGTGAGTTGAGAAAAAGTTCCTGAAATTCTCCAATCGACGGGTCTGCCTAGAGCCAGCAGACCACTTCACAAACTGTTTTTTTTTTTTTTTTTTTTTTTGGCATGGTGGATGTTAACAAACGGCGGGAAGGAAATAATGCTGTTGTTGTGCCTTACCCAGATCTCCCATTACCAATTGCTCCAATTCCTCACTGCTCCAAATATCCCGTGCCAGTTCCACCTGCTCCAGGTAAAGTCCAAGACAAATATTTTGATGAAGAGGAGGAGATGAATGTTGAGGACTTGGCTTACCTACCAAAGGTACCAGAGAAATTTCTTCGCTTCCCAAATCAAAAAGAAGTAAATGACTTGGTCAGGGATATGGATCTGACCAAGTTCAATGTAGAGCTATTCATTTCCAGGATGAAGCAGTGGATCTTGATCAAGGAGGAGGTGCAGGTAACAAGTCAGAGAAGTCGGCACGAACCTTTCTCTGGGATGACCACTACTTCTGTCACGATGTGCCGGGACTGTTCGACGTTATCGGAGTCCCGTTTGTGCCCAAGGAGTGGTGGCTTTTCATAGACTGCTCTACCACAAATTTGAAGGGTGTCCACCTCCACAATGGAAACAAGTTCCCGACGCTGCCCCTATCTCATTCAGCCTGCCTGAATGAAGACTACTACAGTGTGAAAGTTCTCCTGGAAGATCTGCAATACAATCATTACCATTGGGAAGTGATTGAAGACTTTAAGATGGTAGCTTTCCTGCTTGATCTCCAGGGAGGTTTTATCAAAATTCAATGCTTCCTCTGCCTTTTAGACAGCAGAGCCACCTCTAACCACCACAACAAAAAGAACTGGGAGCAACGAACAGAATTTATAGTTGAGACCCGGAACGTCATGTGGGACCCATTGGTTGATCCCAGGATTGTGCTCATGCCGCCAATGCACATTCTGTTGGGATTGATGAAGCTGTTCATGAAGGCTCTCAACCAGGAATCAGCTGCTTTTAAGTACCTTATTGAGTTTTTCCCTAAATTATCTGAGGTCAAAATTAAAGGTGTGATTTCTATTGGACCTCAGATAAAGAAGATGCTTGAGTCTACCAAGCTCTCCAATAAGCTCAGTAGGATTGAGAGAACAGCATGGAACTGTTTAATAGCAGTTGTCAGTGACTTCTTGGGCAGCCACAGAGCTGAAAACTACCAGCAGCTGTTACAGAATCTGGCAAAGGATTTTGGCGCCATGGGATGCAGGATGTCCCATAAACTTTATATGCTGAACGCTCACCTAGACAAATTCAAGGACGAACAATATAGGCGCCTACTCAGAAGAATAAGGCGATCAATTCCACCAAGATGTGAAGGAGATAAAACGGAGGTACCAGGGCCACTACAATGAGAAAATGATGGGGGACTATATCTGGGGGCTGGTGCGGAAGTGCGACCTGGACTACAACCGCAAATCCAGGAAATCCAGTAATTTCTGACGTGTTTAAGTTGCTTTATAACTGTCATTTGTTTTTACTTGCTTATTGTTGGCAAGCTTGTGTCGATTTAGTTATATGAACTGATAATTTATTTATCTTAAAAAAAAAAATATATATATATATATATATATATATATATATATATATGTATATATATATATCAAAGTCCTGATTACAAACCCAAACTTCTGATTAAATTACAGTGTGTTCTTCTTTTATATATATATAATAATAGGATATAACAAACCAGGAAATGACACTTAGAACCGGGAACAAAAAATGTGTTATACGGTATGATTTATCTTGTGTGGGGAAATCTATCCTCATCAAAGTGTTCCAATATCTATAAATTACAAATATTCGATGCAATGCATATTAGAGGCAGAAATCCCTTCACCAATAAACAGGGCACAAATAAAAACAAAAGCATTAAATTTGTTCAACCACAGACCATTGTACCTCACCTTTCCTTGTCCTTGTTTTACATTTCCATGTTTTTAGTTTCACATGTCTGTTTTGCGTCTGTACTATTCAGTTGTACGGTAGTTTTTAAGATACTTAGTGCATAGACAATACATTGACAAGTATATATTTGAACTCAGTTCTAATGTACTTGATCTTTCTCCTCATCTCAAAAGGACTGTCCGAAAATTGGAGAACATAAAGAAATTGGAAACCATGAATATGTAGTTACATTTGATATAATATTAGAATAATGGTCAACTTTTACATTTTCTTCTAGGCAGAGTCCTTGGAATTTCAAGTAAAATCAGCAGCAGGTGTATTGAATGTTATGAACAATCCTCTTTAGAAGCTTTACTGTTATCTTTTTGTTTATATTCTGCCCATTGTCAATAAAATGAACAAAGAATTTCAGAGTGAAAGAGTCATGGTCCATATTGTTTAATCCAACGTCTGTACCATTACAGGACTATTCTTGAGAATTAAATAAA
>NC_134783.1:79380368-79387868 GCF_046742065.1 Oratosquilla oratoria
CCTTTTGGTCCATATCTAGGTCGGATGCGAAAAAAATCACAATAATGATTAACAAATAAATGAATAAATAAAAACAATAATAATGTAAATAATAAACAAAATAAATAAATGCGTAGTTACAGTTAGATGATAAACAGGTAAATAGTAAATGATAATAAATAGACATAACTGATAATAAATGAGAATCAAACAAATAATAATAAACAAACGGACAAATGATAACAAAGCAAATAAACAAATAATATAAAATAAATGCTAGTCATTACAGCATCTTGCTTAGGTGTTTATCTAAATAAGTCTTAAAGCTTCGAACTGAACTGCATTGCACTGCCTGTACAGGAAGTTTATTCCATTCATTAACTACACGGTTGGCGAAGTTGTTTCTACCCACTTCCACATTAAATCTATTTCCGGGCAATTTGAGACCATTGTTTCTTGTCGGATTCTCATTCAGTGTGAACATTTTTTCACTTTTGATGTTGTCAATTCCCTTTAGAATCTTAAAGACCTGTATCAAGTCATCTCTGAGTCTACGCTTTTTTAAGGAAAACAGATTCATATGTTTTAGTCGATTTTCGTATGATTTATCTTTTTATATCTGGAATCAGTTTTGTAGCTCGCCGTTTTACTTTTTCTAACCTGTCAATGTCTTTAATGAGATTCGGTGACCATACGGAAACAGCATATTCCAAATGTGGACGAACTAGCGATTTATATAGCTTGTTAATGAGTGGACTTTCGAAGTCAAAAGATCGCGCAATCAGTCCTAAAATCTTATCTGCTTTCCCAGAGGCTGAAATACACTGCTTGGGCGATTTGAGATCGTTACTGATAATTACGCCGAGATCTTTTTCACTATCCACTTTTGTTAACGAATTTCCAAATAACTTGTAATCGTACTTACTGTCATTTTTACCTATGCGCATTACCTTGCATTTACTTGTACGAAAACTACAACAGGAAATTCGCACAATATGGTAGAGGAAAATAAAAGGACCATGATTGAACAATATGAAAGTCACAGCGAAGGTACAAGACAAACTATTAAAGTGAGAAATACTGTAGATGGAAAGAATACCACGGCAACTTTGTTATGGGGCCCTGGGAAATCGGATGGGAGGGATGAAATAATTCACAAGTGGCCCAGTATTCCCAAATTATTGCATGGCAAAATATTAAAACGGATAAAATATATAATTGATGCTTGTATGAATGATAATACTTTACAAAGGTAGAGGGGGGTAATAGATAATGGATACTAAGATTTTAGATATCCTAACTTAGAATGTGAATGGTCTACGCTCTAGAACCACTGATGTACATGCTTATCTGATGTTATACGATACAGATATTATAGCCCTCTAGAAAACGGGTACTAAGAATGACACTATAATGAAACTACGAAATTTTCAGACCTACTACCTAGCAGTAGACTGACCGAATAATATTAGAGGTTTTTTAACATACATTAAAAAGACAGACAAACTAAACTGATATCCTATGGTATAATTGTTAAGCTCCATACTGAAGGAAATACAATACTCATTGTTAACATGTATGTGCATCTGAAAAAATAACATCTGTTAAAGAACATGTATGTTGGGTATTGAATAATGATGTAAAGATTCTTAAACGCTATAAGAATTTGCACTACAATTGTTATGCTCTTTGAGCAACAATATACTGTGTAAAACATAAATAACTGTGGTTATGGGTGATAATACAGTATACTGCCTACATCCTGTTGATGTATATTATCAATAAATTTTTCAGTTCAATTCAATTCAATCTGCATAGGTAAGCATCGTTCCGTTGAATTATGTAATGATATTACTTGATATACTTAAGTTCTTATACTTATTCTCTACTGGGGGAGGTTAACAGGCACCTGAGAGAGGTTACCTGGTAACTCAGGCAGTGAGGAATTGTCACGTGCTAGGGTAAGCCTCCGACTTGGTGTTGTGACGAAATGTTGTATGTTTGGGCTTGTGGCGTTTTATCTTGGACTTGGATTTCTGAGATTATGTCTCATACTTGGATTTGTGGCGGTTTATCTCATTCTAAGGTCATCTGCTTGTATATCTAGATTTGGCCTCAACTCTTTAATGTGTAATTATTGGGAGGCTTCTATCATCTGTACATATTTCCAAAATTCCAATGGTTTCTTCTAGGATTTTTCTTGTCAGTGTTATGTCGTGGACTTTTCATAAGTGGTTTTAATGGCTCCTGATGTCAGGTGGTATGAAAGGTGACGGGATAACCTCATTGTCGCCATGCCAATATAGGTGGAAGGGAAGGCTTTGCAGTTCCCTCGTGCATAAGTAAACCTATAGATTACATGTGATTTCTGAAGTTCCTTTTTTGGTGGGGGCTGTTTTTAAGTAGGAGGTGGCTGAATACTAAAACAATGTAAAGAATAATCAATGGACAAAATATATAACATATTAAGTTGCTCATTCAAAGAAGAAAAAATACTAAAGGATTGAAAAAATGCCAATACTGAATCAATATACAAAGGAGGAAACAAAGAAGAACCAACAAATTACAGACCGGTCTCCCTTACAAGCACTATAGCTAAATTTTGTGAAAAAATATCAAGAATAGATGAATAAAACACCTGTAAGAAAACAATATAATAAACCCGAGACCATTTAGATTCAGACACGCAAGATCATGTGCCACAAACTAATCTGTTTATACTCAAGACTTATAGATATAATAAAAGAAAGAGATGGATGGGCTGATGGTGCTTTCCTAGACTTACAAAAAAACTTTGGTAAAGTACCACACAAAAAAGTATTTAAAAATGTAAAACATTGTAGGGATACAAGGTAAATTACTAAACTGGATGGAGGATTTCTTGTAAAAAAAAAAAAAAAAAAAAAAAATAGAGTAGTGCTCAGAGAAAAGAGTTCAGCTTGGGAGGAGGTGATTAGTGGAGTTCCACAGGGATCAGTATTGGCTTCAATTATTTTCGCTATTTATGTGAATGACATGGATGAAGATGTGGAATGTTACATGAACCTCTGCAGATGATGCTAAATTGCTGAGGAAAATGAATACTGAAACGGATTGTAAATCACTACAGAGAGACCTGAACAAGATTTGGAAATGGAGTCAGAAGTGGGAAGTAGACTTCAACATTAAGAAATGCAGCATAATGGAGTTCAAAAAGAGTTTAAAGAGAATATCAGGACAATATAGAATCAGAACAAAGGAAGTAAAGAAAGTGGGATCTGATAAACACCTGGGTGCAATTATCACAAATGACATGTCCCCTGATAAATAGATGAGAACAATTATCAGAGAATCTTACAACTTGCCAAGATCAATAAAAGTGGCTTTTACCTATATAGATGAAGAAATGGTTAAAAAGATACTAGTCACACTAATAAGGCCTAGACTGGAGTATGCTGCGACACTACGGTCACCCAGTACCAAAAAGAATATAAGGAAAATTGAAAGAATCCAGAGAGCAACCACGAAAATAGACCCAGCACTTTCAAACCTGCCAAATCAGGAGAGGCTATCTAAACTTAAATTACCGATTTTGGAACAAAGAAGACAAAGAGATTACCTATTGGCCATCTACAGAATCATAAAAGACACGGAAGTCCTTGATAGAGAGGACTTACTAAATTGCGATAAGAAAAATACAAGGGGACATGAAAAGGGATTCAAAAAGGACAGTTATAGACGAGACCTGAAAAAAAAAGTTTTCCACACAGAGTGGTGGATATCTGGAACAACCTGGGCAAAACAGTAGTGTGTGCAAAAACTATGCACGAATTTAAGAGGAAACTAGACACTGCGAGATACAAGGACGGGACACCACGAGCATAGCTCCCCTTCCCGTAAGATACAATTAGATAAATACTAGGTAAACACACAGACACAGACACAGACACAGACACACAGACACACAGACACACACACACACACACACACACACACACACACACACACACACACACACACACACACACACACACACACACACACAGATACAGACACAGACACAGACACACAGACACACAGACACACACACACACACACACACACACACACACACACACACACACACACACACACACACACACACACACACACACACACGCACGCACGCACGCACGCACCCACCCACACACACACACACACACACACACGCACACACACACACACACACACACACACACACACACACACACACACACACACACACACACACACACACACACACACACACACACACACACACACACACACACACACACACACACACACACACACACACACACACACACACACACACACACACACACACACACACACACACATACAGACACACATACAGTACATACACACACACAAACAAGCAAACAAAAACACCCGCTACAGAGACACTGGGGGTAGCAATGACTATCTACCCATTTAGTTTACGGACATTTAGTCTTCTGGACAATTAGTCCTCCAGTAATTAGTCTTCTGACAATTGGTCTCCCAGTGAGAAATAACTGTGGACATTTAGTCTTCCCAGTAAATTGTCTTCAAGTTAAAATAGGATAATCAGCTTAAAACATCAGTATTTATTATTTTATTATCAATGGGTGATTTAATATAACCATATATAAATGATAAATAAGATAAGAATAGGAGAATTGAAGCCTCTAGGGTACCTTATATTTCACACCTGGTATGACATATAACAAGTTGATTGATGTTCTGCTAAAATGAGGTATAATGTGTGATGGTGAATCAATAGAAGAACTGGGTGAAAAAAATTTTGTGACATCATTTAAAGATTTTGTTGATTTTTCACGTATCATAATGTGAAACAATGTGTATGCCACAACATAAAGCAATTAGTATCTTATATTTGATTAAAGGGTTTAGTTGAGAATTAGATGAGTGTATTGAACTCGAATTCGAATTATGGTACTAATCACCATAGGGCAAATTATCTAAGTAATAGTCAAATAGTTAAGGGTAATTATTTTTTGTTTTGGTCAATGAAAACAATTGATCAATTTTGTTAATGATGAATGAACAGTTGGCAATTACATTAATCAAATGTGAATTCAGTTCACATGTTCTCATCACTCATGTTCCATAGAAAGTGTATATAGTTCACCCAGGAAGGTGGTGGTCCATCGACATAATTCCTTTTATTTACCTTATCTGTGCTTGAACTCCTCCAATCTGTTTATTGTAAATTCCTTATTCCAATTTATGCTCCCCCTGACCCTTCAAGTTATCCCATTTTTTTATCCCATGGTACTCCATGATGAATGGTCCCATTTCCATTCGACATTCCATAAGAGCCTAGCTGACAATCAGAATCCCAAAGCCCTTGATGCCAATATTCAGAAGAAATATCCGTAAAGAAAAAAGGAAAGATTGAAATTTATGTATAATTCTTTCAATACAAAATACATGTATACACACTTATATAATATAAAGTACATTATTTTCAATACAATGTAATATAATCATTCATCATAAAATTCTTCACTTTCATAAATTTACAATTATTTAAGACAGAGTAGAATTACCGGTATTTATTAATATTCTAGCACAGATATTAATTAAGCACAGATATCATCATGAGGAACATACTTTATTGAAATCTTCAGTACATGATCGAATAATTTCTTCCAACATGACGAAGGAAATCATTGACATTTGATAAACCATCACGATGCTGCTCGCACAAATATCTAAGTCTATATCGAGGTTGCACATATTTACGCTTAACTCATTTCTTAGGTGGATTTCTGTCTTCCGTTTGCGACATTAGATTTTCAGTTGTGCAAATCTTCTGCTGAATACACTCAAATGCTCGACAAATCGATGGATGTTTACCACCAAATAGAACACGGATTTTATTGTTTCAGACTTCGGAAAGATTGTTCGTTCCATCTTTATCACTCAATGTTGTTAACATTTCATGTTTCAAGTGGATACTGAGGAGCACAACGTTTAAAGCAAAAAAGTCATCCTGGAACGCTAATCTTTTTATAATTATATACAAACGTAGATCCCAAATATTCATCTAAATCGGATGCCTCGGCAGAAGCAATCTCACGTACGTGATTAAATCCTTCCTCTACTTCATCTACCGTCAGGAATACTACGGCGTTCAATTTTCCGGAGAACAAACGGAAGCCCTCATCATCTCTAAAGCACTGATAGTCCACTATTTTTTATTTTATCCCACATGCACTGTGCGAGATGGTAATAACATTTATCAATCTCTACATCTTCGAATGCGAATTTAACGGCATTATGAACTGAAAACTCAAAGTCAATAACTACTGTATCCGGAAACGAGGAAATATCCTTTTGCCCCCGCCTCTTCACACAAAATGTCCAAAAACGACGAATAGGTAGCCTCAGTCTTTCTTTGAAGAAACGCATAGACGACTGCATTTGATGAATCTCCAAGAGGCACATGTATTACATAAAGTTGCTCAAACAACGCTGGTGCTACCTGGAAATTGCCATCCATGAACCATATTTTGGATTTCTGTAAACCTGTCTGTTGGTGACTTATTGTCATGAAACAGGAATCGTTCACCATCTTCTCTAGTTAGTCCCCGCATCCTGTAATATCAAGTTCTTAGAAATTAAATAATATATCGTGCACATGGGCATTTGTGTGCTGCCAACTTTTACGGTGGTATTAATCTAAAACGTATGTACCTAATCTGTCATGATTATCAAAGATAAGAAATATGCCCAAAACATGTATCATAGATCGATATGCCTTTAAATATACATGTATGACAAGGAATAATCTTATTTTATTTCAATGAACACCAGAAGACTAAATGTCCAATTTTAGAAGACTAATTGTCAGAAGACTAATTAGTGGAGGACTAATTGTCCAGAAGACTAATTGTCAGTAGACTAAATGTCCTACATTCACCAAGGCCTGGTCGCCTGCCTTCCGGGACGCTAGGGTAGCCAGGACTGCATTCATTGCAAACGCTCACAAACACGCTAAGGGGCACACTCTCAAACACAAGTCCAAACATAACAAGAGCAACAAAGACGAATAAACCTACAAGTTCACAGTTGCCTGCCACCGGGACACCAGGGTGATCACAGACTGGATATCTGCCTACCGGAACGCTGAGGTAACTCCGGACCACCTGCCACCGGGACGCTGGGGGTACCAAGGACTGGGCGTCTGCTTTCCGGGATGCTGGAGTTGCTAGGGCTGCATTTATTGAAAGCCCCCACAATCACGCATAGAGGCACACTTTCAAACATACTTCCAAACATACAAGAGCATATCTGTTACATACAAACATACACAAACATACCTGTTAGCTCACGGTTGCCTGCCAAAGTCACCATATGGACACCTACATACCGATACGCTGGGACATCCGGCTACCTTCCACCAAGAGGCATGGAGAACCAAGGATTGGTCGCCTGTCTTCTGGGACGCTGGTGTGGCTAGGATGGCATTCATTGCAAGCACTCACATTCACG
>NC_134783.1:79405368-79407868 GCF_046742065.1 Oratosquilla oratoria
GTTCTTGCGTGACTAGCTTACTCGAATTCTACAACACAGTTATCTCGAATTATGACAAAAGAAACAATATAGATTCAATATATCTAGACTTTGCAAAAGCTTTTGATACCGTTCCCTACGAAAGACTACTTACTAAAATAGCTTCACACGAAATAAGTGGTAGCCTATTAAGTTGGACTAGTAATTTGTTGAATTGTCGAAAACAGAGAGTTGTTTTAAATTAAAAAACTTCTAGATGGAAAAATGTTACAAGTGGAGCTCCTCAAGGTTCCGTTCTCGGGCCACTTCTATTCATAGTATATAGAAACAATATAGACCATGGACTAAAATCTACTGTTTCCAAATTTGCTGATGATGCAAAACTGTGCGGAATGGCAAATGATCATTTAAACCAATTAGATATTCATGAAGATTTAGATAAATTACAGCAATGGTCTGAAAAGTGGCTAATGAAATTGAACACAAGTAAATGCAAGGTAATGCACATAGGTAAAAATAACAGTAAGTACGATTACAAGTTATTTGGAAATTCGTTAACAAAAGTGGATAGTGAAAAAGATCTCGGCGTAATTATCAGTAACGATCTCAAATCATCCAAGCAGTGTATTTCAGCCTCTGAGAAAGCAAATAATATTCTATGACTAATTGCGCGATCTTTTGACTTCAAAAGTCCATCACTCATTAACAAGCTATATAAATCGTTAGGTCGTCCACATTTGGAATATGCTGTTTCCGTATGGTCACCGAATCTCATTAAGGACATTGACAGATTGGAAAAAGTGAAACGGCGAGCTACAAAACTGATTTCAAATATCAAAAATAAATCATACGAAAATCGACTAAAACATATGAATCTGTTTTCCTTAAAAAAGCGTAGACTCAGAGGTGACTTGATACAGGTCTTTAAGATTCTAAAGGGCATTGACAACATCAAAAGTGACAAAATTTTCTCAGACTGTCCGGAAATCGGTTTAATTTGGAAGTGGGTAGAAACAAATTCGCCATCAGTGTAGTTAATGAATGGAATAAACTTCCTGAAGAGACAGTGCAATGTAGTTAAGTTCGAAGCTTTAAGAATCATTTAGATAAACACCTAAGCAAGATACTGTAATGACTATCATTTATTTTGTATTATTTGTTTATTTATTTTGTTATCATTTGTCTATTTGTTTATTATTATTTGTTTAATTCTCATTTATTATTACTTATGTAAATTTATTATTATTTACTATTTACCTGTTTATTATCTAACTATATCTATGCATTTATTTATTTAGTTAATTATTTACATTATTATTGTCTTTATCTATTCATTTATTTGTTTATCATTATTATGATTTTTTCGCATCCGACCTAGATGTGGAACAAAAGGTCTCCTGTCGGTATGCTCTGCCTTTGTAATCCTTTGTAAGAGATCTTAATATATTGGGTTCTTTTAGTCGATAATTGAAATATGTTATATAACAAACAGCTAAGAAAAAGATAAAAAAGTAAACAAGAAGCAAGCATGTTGGAGTCCACAGGGTTCAAAATGAGCCCCAACAAAAGATAAATCTGGTAGATCGAACAATGAAAGAAAGGAGGGGAGGGAGAGAGGGCGCGGAAGGGGGACTGGGGAGGTGCAACAGTGAACTTTGTAGCCCCAAGTGAGAAATAAAATTCTGAACAAGTTGACAAAACACGGGAAGAATTGAAAGGCTGGCTAAGATGATGAGAGCAGTTGACAATAGAAGGAGAGGGTCTGGACAAAAGGGAGGAGTAGAAATGGAAAAGATGGAGAGGGAACAAAGCGTGGATGGAAGGGGAGCCAGACGGACGGACAAAACAGTACGGCGATGAATGTACGTCACGTGTCTCTTGTTTTCGCCCGGGGTGACACCAAAACTAGTGCCGATTCACCCCCTCCCCTCACTCCATCGAGGGAGGAATTCAAACTTTGATTAAATTAAATCACTTTGCTATATCCGAAATAAATATTTAAAGAGTTTAACAGAGCGAACTTTTAAGCTTAATTTTTTCGTCAATATATCCAAAATTAATTTGCTTGATGACTGTATAGTTCTTTGTAAACTATATGTATGGTTGGCGTTTTTGGTCTGACTGTAGTATAATTGTTTTGCAAATATATATATATATATATATATATTGTACACTTTTTTCCACAACTCCAGTCATGAAATGAAGGAAATTTCTCTAATAAAAAAAAGTACATACTTCATATATATATATATATATATATATATATATATATATATACATATATATATATATATACATATATATATATATAATATATTTATATATTCACACACATACATATATAAATATATATATATATACATATATGTATATACATATACATATATATTATACATATATATATATATATATATATATATATATATATGTGTGTGTGTATATTTATACACACACACACAAACACGCACAGACACACATATATATACATACACACACACACTATATATATATATATATATAT
>NC_134783.1:79422868-79425368 GCF_046742065.1 Oratosquilla oratoria
GTAGAGGGGTCGGCGAAAGCGCAGGAAAGGAGATTACAATGGTTCGGCCATGTGAAGAGAAGAGATGAAGACTGCATGGGAAGGAGAGTGATGGAGATGGAGGTACAGGGGAGATGCAGGCGAGGGAGACCCAAGCTGCGTTGGAAGGACAGACTGAGAGAGGACCTTATGTAGAAACATCTGGAGGAGGATGGTGATGGACCGAAACAAGTGGAAACGACTAGCAAGGAACGGCGACCCCATATGAAAATGGGAAACGTCAACAGGAAAAGAAAGAATATATATGTGTATATATTTATATATATATATATTATATATATAAATATATATATATGCATATATACTGTATATATATATATATATATATATATATATATATATATATATATATATGTATGTATATATGTATGTATATATGTATGTATGTATGTATGTATGTATGTATGTATGTATGTATGTATGTATGTATGTATGTATGTATGTATGTATGTATGTATGTATGTATCTATGTATGTATGTATGTGTGTATGTATATCTAAACAGAGTCTTCATATGTCTTTGTATAATACGCAAGAAACACAGTGGTGATATTCTTGTTCCTCACTGTATGGTACACTTGTGGGCACAAGGTACAACGAAAAATATCACCAAACCACAGCCAGACCAAAGAGTACAAATTGACTTGCACTGCGTAGGTGTAAAAAAAAATAAAAGACTTCATTAAGCCTGAAAAATAATTCAAGCTTAAATTAATTATAGGCAATTAGGATTAAGTTTGAAATTAGCTTTATCCCCATAATGTATCAGAACCAAATGAAATTCACTGGAAATACTTAAATATGCTTTTCAGAAAAATAGAAAAAGTTGCATTATGCATAAATGTATATATATATATCTATCTATCTATATATATATATATATATGTATATATATGTATATATATATATATATATATATATATGTGTGTGTGTGTATATATATATATATAATATGTATGTATACATACATATATAGTTATATATATATATATATATGTGTGTGTATATACATATATATATATATATGTATGTATGTATACATATATATATATATATGAGAGTAATACGCTAATGGCAGCGACATCAAACCAATCATTTTTATGACAGTTGCATGCGGGGTTCGAACCCGCTGTACTCGGCTATCCGTAAATTACCTGTACGGTGCCCTAGACCACTACACCACAGAGGCTATAAAATCCTTGAAACCTGGAATCGAACTGATTCCCGAGGGAAGGAAGATCACTTATTACGGCGATCCGAATTCCTGTTTTACTCAAGGACCAGCCCACCAGTGGTATGGGGTAAGGACCGGGAGGAACCCCTTTCACGCTTATCGCCATTGTAACTATGAGAGAAATACGCTAATGGCAGCGACATCAAACCGATCATTTTTATGACAGTTGCATGCAGGGTTCGAACCCGCTGTACTCGGCTATCCGTAAATTACCTGTACGGTGCCCTAGACCACTACACCACAGAGGCCATAAAATCCTTGAAACCTGGAATCGAACTGATTCCCGAGGGAAGGAAGATCACTTATTACGGCGATCCGAATTCCTGTTTTACTCAAGGACCAGCCCACCAGTGGTATGGGGTAAGGACCGGGACGAACCCCTTTCACGCTTATCGCCATTGTAACTATGAGAGTAATACGCTAATGGCAGCGACATCAGACCGATCATTTTTATGACAGTTGCATGCGGGGTTCGAACCCGCTGTACTCGGCTATCCGTAAATTACCTGTACGGTGCCCTAGACCACTACACCACAGAGGCTATAAAATCCTTGAAACCTGGAATCGAACTGATTCCCGAGGGAAGGAAGATCACTTATTACGGCGATCCGAATTCCTGTTTTACTCAAGGACCAGCCCACCAGTGGTATGGGGTAAGGACCGGGACGAACCCCTTTCACGCTTATCGCCATTGTAACTATGAGAGTAATACGCTAATGGCAGCGACATCAGACCGATCATTTTTATGACAGTTGCATGCGGGGTTCGAACCCGCTGTACTCGGCTATCCGTAAATTACCTGTACGGTGCCCTAGACCACTACACCACAGAGGCTATAAAATCCTTGAAACCTGGAATCGAACTGATTCCCGAGGGAAGGAAGATCACTTATTACGGCGATCCGAATTCCTGTTTTACTCAAGGACCAGCCCACCAGTGGTATGGGGTAAGGACCGGGACGAACCCCTTTCACGCTTATCGCCATTGTAACTATGAGAGTAATACGCTAATGGCAGCGACATCAAACCGATCATTTTTATGAGCCGAGTAATTTACGGATAGCCAAGTAATTTACGGATAGCCGAGTAATTTACGGATAGCCGAGTACAGCGGGTTCGAACCCCGCATGCAACTGTCATAAAAATGATCGGTTTGATGTCGCTGCCATTAGCGTATTACTCTCATAGTTACAATGGCGATAAGCGTGAAAGGGGTTCGTCCCGGTCCT
>NC_134783.1:79432868-79435368 GCF_046742065.1 Oratosquilla oratoria
CTAAAAGCCCAAAGGCTGTTTTACTGCACAACACAAATCAGTGGCCCTTCATTCCTCTAGCTCATTCAGTGCACATGAAAGAAGAATACCAGAATGTCAAAATCCTGCTGAGTGTATTGAAGTACGAACAATTCAGCTGGGAGGTTATTGGTTATTTCAAGATGGTAGCCTTCTTGATGGGGCTTCACCAAGTTTCCTTGCTATCTGTGCCTCTGGGATACCCGAAATACAGCTCTTTACTACGAGAAGAGGAAGTGGCCCCTCAGGACCGGCTATGAGGTTGGGGCCTATAACGTGAAGCAAGAACTGCTGGTGGAGCCAACGGAAATACTGATGTCACCCTTACACATCAAATTGGGCCTCATTAAGCAGTTTATTAAACAGCTGGATCCAGAGGGTGAGGCCTTGAAGCACATCCAGAAGCTGTTCCCGAAGTTGTCGGAGGCGAAAGTCAAGGCAGGCGTATTTTTGGGCCCTCACGTGAAGCGACTTATTGACTCCGACAGCTTTCCTGAGAAGCTGTCTCATGTTGAGCGGGCCACTTGGTCAATGTTTCTGTAGTCCAAGGTTTCCTCGGAAACCACAAGGCAGAGAACTACAAGGAAATCGTTGATGGACTTGTGGACACATACCGGAGCATGGGTTGCCGGTTGTCGTTGAAACTGCACGTACTACACGCCCATCTTGATGAGTTCAAAGCAAACATGGAAGACTACTCAGAAGAACAAGGTGAAAGATTTCACCAGGATGTCAGCTCTCTTTCGAGGAGCACTACAAGGGACAGTACTGTGAAAGTATGATGAGGGACTATATCTGGAACCTTTTGCGCGAAAGTGAACTGAAATACAATCGCCAATCTCGAAGACAAACTTCTTTTTGATTAAACTATAACGCTAAAAGATTTATATCAATTCTGTATCAATTCTCCGGAGCAATACTCTTCATCAACGCTCTGCATCATTGCACTGTATCGCTGTCTTTGTATTAGTATATTATAATACATACACTACTTGTTTCCTTTTTATTTTCATTTCTAAAGAAGTGGCCTGGAGAACTTAATTTTTTATCATTGATTTATCATATTAATTGTGTTAACATCAACTGAAATTATACATAACAGGAATCATTTGATTTCAAAGTAGATACTGTGAAAAACCCTTAAATTAATAAACAAATGTGGCAAAAAATAAATAAATCGATCTTATAAACTCAGAACCGAAGTCTGAACTTTGACTGCTCATTTTTACTTATTTATGACATAAGGAATTTGAAAATGTTAGTTTTAACTCATGGACAAATTTTGTTATATGTTATAATAGACAAACAGGTAAATAGTAAAAATAGACAGACAAATAATAATAAATGATTTTTAAGCAAAAAATGATAAACAGAAAAACAATAACAAACAAATGATATAGAATAAATGACAGTCATTACAGCTTCTTGCTTAGGTGTTTATCTAAACGAATTTTAAAGCTCCGAACTGAACTACATTCCAGCCTCTGCAGGAAGTTTGTTCCATTCATTAACTACTTCCAAATTAAATCTATTTCCTGACAGTTTGAGACCATTGTTTCTTGTCGGATTCTCATTCAATGTAAAAATTTTGTCCCTTCTGATGTTCTCAATTCCTTTTAGAATCTTAAAGACCTGTATCAAATCACCTCTGAGTCTACGCTTTTTTTTTAGAGAAAACAGATTTATATGTTTTAGTCGATTTTCGTATGGTTTATTTTTTATACTTGGAATCAGTTTTGTGGCTCGCCGTTGTACTTTTTCTAATCCGTCAATTTATTCAATGAGATTTGGTGACCATACGGGGACAACATATTCCAAATGTGGACGAACTAACGATTTATATAGCTTATTGAGAGATAAACTTTTGAAGTCAAAAGATCTTGCAATCACTCCTAGAATCTTATTTTGCCATTTAGAACAACTCTGTATTCGATCATTCAACCAATTACTAGTCCAACGGTATCAACAGCTTTTGCAATGTCTAGATATCTTAAATCTATATTGTTCCTTTTCTCATAATTCGAGATGACTGTTGTAGAATTCGAGTAAGTTAGTCACGCAAGAACGTTTCCTTCTAAATCCATGTTCACCATCATTTATCAAACAGTTACTTTCTAAATTTTGTTTGATAGCATCTCTGATGATAGTTTCCATCATTTTTCCTACGATTGAAGTCAAGGCCTGTAATTATTTTTTTTTCGTCATTTTTGAATATGGGAGTAACGTTGGCTAGCTTCCATTCTCTTAGGACATGATGAATTTCTTGAAAACAATTTCTAATGGAACAACAATCTAATTTTTCATTTCCTTTGAGATTTTTGGATGCCAACCGCCAGTTCCAAATGTTTTATTAACTGTTTTAGCTTAAATTTTTCTATGCACCTTTTATTTTCTATTTATTTATTTATTTATTTTGTTATATTTATCGTAGTAAGTTCACCCTAGAGTTTTCAAAGGTTTCAGTTTGGAGTTCACTCTAAGT
>NC_134783.1:79445368-79452868 GCF_046742065.1 Oratosquilla oratoria
AGTTCATTTACAAACTCCTACGTTTTTGCAGATAAACCCCTATAACTATGTATCTTCTAAAGATAAATAAACTAGAAACATTTCTCCACCTTTCAGTTGTAGACATTTATTGTCAATCCACGCACACACACACACATGCACACGCACACAAAAGAATGTGTACACATGATACTTGTGTTTGTGTATGCATGTATTTTCAAACTAGGGTTTCTCAACTTCGGGATGGGGGGCGCACACCTGGGAGGGGGAGTATTTAAAGCTATATTCAATTAAAAAATAATTGGTTACGGTTAAGGGTTAAAGTTAGGTGGTTTATGGTGAGGGAACACGCCACTACTGTAGTCCCCTCGTAAGTTATTGTTTTTGTAACATAAGAATCAATATCATTAAACAAACCATTGTATGTGTTCATAAATATTATTTATATTTGTGAAATTATTGTTGCCACAAACCATGATAGCTTTTGTGAGAAAAAATATGCAAGTGTAAAGTGATTGTATAATTTTACCAAATGTTGAAATATTGTTTATTTTTATCTAATTTTACTGCGGCGGAAATTTGATATTTACAAACTCTTCCTAGGTTTTTCCAAATAAACCCCAATAACCATATATAATCTGAAGATAAATAAAGTAGATACATTTCTTCACCTTTTAGCTATAGGCATTTATTGTCAATCCACACACACTCACACACGCACGCAAAAGAATGTGCACATGATATTTGTGTTTGTGTATGCATATATTTTCAAACTAGGGTTTCCCAACCTTTTGGTAGGGGGGCGCACATCTGGAAGGGGGAATGTTTAAAGCTATATTTAATTTAGAAAATATTTTGGTTAGGGTTAAAGATTAAAGTTAGGTTTGGTATGGTTAGGTTAGGGATTATTCACGGACTCGCAGCAACGCGCGGGTAATCGGCTAGTATATATATATATATATATACATATATATATATATACATATATATATAAATATATATATATATACATATATATATATATATATATACATATATATATATATATATATAAATATATGTATATATATATGTATATATATATATTACTGCATATGTGCATACATATATATATATATATATATATATATATATATATATATATAAATATATATATATATATATATATATATATATATATGTCACTTTACCGGGGCGCCTTATCGACATGGATGCTGGTCACCATGGAGCTCCATTCCTGTCTGCACATGGCTCTTCATATCAAGATGGCATTTGCTATTTCTTCTCCTGCAGACGTCCTTAATCCGTCTACATATTTTCTACGTGGTTTCCTCTAGCCCTCTTTCCTTCTATTTTTCTTGTTAGGCACGTATGTTTTAATTGCTGTTTTCTCATGACGTGTCCTAGAAAGTGTAACTGTTTCTTCCTGATAGTTGTTCTTATTTCCCTTTGTGTTCTTATTTGCTGCAGTATTTCTTCGTTTGTTTTAAATTTTGTCCATGAAATTTTCAGCATCCTTCTCCAAATCCACATTTCTACTGCTTTTATCCTGTTCTGCATTTGTTTACTAATTGCCAAAGTTTTATATCCATATAATAATACTAACCATGTGTAACATTTTACAAATATTTTTCTTATTCTCATGTTAATTTTATTGTTAGTTACTGTCTAATTTTGTTGAAATCATTTTTTGTTATGGCTATCCTTCTCTTTATCTCTTCGTCGCTTTTCCCATCCTAAGTTAATATACTTCCTAAGTAATTGAAATGATCCACCTGTGTCAATGTTCTTTCATTCTACTTGAAATATTACCCTTGGACATTCTTGTTATTTCGTCATTACCATCACTTTTTTTCTTTTTATTCACTTTTGTACCTCTGTTTCTACTTGCTTCTACTAGTGCTGTAACTAATTCCTGTAGCTGAGTTTCCGATTCCGCGAGTAATACAGTATTGTTTGCGTACCTAATATTACTGAGATTTCTTCCTCCTATTGTTACTCCTTTTAGATGGTAAATATCTCTCATGATTATCTCACTGTATATATATATATATATATATATATATATATATATATATATATATATATATATATATATCAAGAAAACCACAGTTTGAGCAAAAAAAGTGGAATCCTCTTCAGTAGATGAAGAGGATTGCAGTTTGCAATCGAAATGTGGTATTACATTGTTCATCAGGGGAGAGCTATTCAGACAAGTAGATGGAGTGGCAATGGGTTCCCCTTTAGGAGTCCTTTTTGCTAATATGTATATGGCTAAAGTGGAAGAAAGGACCTTTCAAAACCATCCTCCTCCAGGTATATATGCCAGATATATCGATGACATTTTTATCACCACTTCTACTGACGATGAGGTCCCCCTTCTCCTAGCAGCATTTGAAAGCAATTCCTGCTTAGCTTTTACCTGTGAGCGCAGCATAGATGGACGCCTCCCTTTCCTCGATGTTGACATCTCCAAACAAGATAAAAGTTTCAAGACTAAGGTTTATACCGAAGCCACAAACGTGGGGCGCTGCCTTAATGCAAGAGGAGAATGCCCTGCTGCACACAAGAGGTCCGTCGTGGCCTCTTATGTGAGCAGAGCTTTAACTCACTGCAGTACTTGGACGGAGACGCAAAGAGAACTTGATCGCATCCCCCAACTTCTGACGAATAACGGCTATGCAGACCATCTGATAGAGGATGTTATCAAGAAAAAGATGGATCAGTACGCAGCACCCACCCAACAACCTACCCCACCAAAGGAGAAAATTATTATATATCACCAGAACAATTTCCACGATAAATACAAAGAAGAATGCAATGCTATTAGAAGCATAATTAAGAGAGGAGTCACACCATCTGACCCGAACGCCACTATTGACATTAGAATCTTCTGTAAACCTAACCTAACAAAATCACTGATAATGCGGAATAGTACGGCACCCTCTATCTCTTGGGGGGCCACCACCAATGTAGTGTATAAATTTACTTGCCAGGAGGGCCACTGTGATGGCTCCAACAGCTACATTGGAAGAACCTCCACCACGTTGCGACGCCGTCTACAATACCACAGAAATCAAGGTTCAATTTTCCAGCATTACACACAAGAACACGATAAGAAACCACCCTTACAGAGTCTCATAGATCAAACTGAAATCATCCACCATGGAGACAACTTTAGAACGCTTCAAATTGCTGAAGCCGTTTCCATCACTTGTCAACGTCCTTCCATCAACGTACATCAACGTTTCCCTGGTATGTCGACAACCCTGACACAGACAGAGGGCTTGATATACAGACTCAGTTTGACTCATTGACTATCATGAACAACACACATGATCATACACATATCCCACACCAAGCTCTATACACTCCCTCCTCTCCTGATACCACCTTCTGCTTCCCCTGCCTAACCCCAGCAACATCATGGAGACTGGTCGGAACCCTTGGTTCTGACCACCTTCCAATCATCATCACCGCCAAAACAAGATGCACCCCAGTTGGCCACAGACACACATATACCAATTACAAGAGAGCTAACTGGGAAGCTTTTACTGAAGAGACAGAACAACATTTTGAAACACTTAACAGTACACCAATCACAAACATAAACAATGCTGTGCACGCTTTTAATACAATCATACAAAACGCAGACAAGAGATACATCCCTAGAGGCAACAGAAAATCACACAACCCCAACTTCACACCAGAAATCCAAGGCCTCATCAGACAACGTGACACACTTAAACACGATACCCCCACACCTATCCCTCAAAACATAGCAGACCAAATACAAACACTAAACACTGTGATTGCCAATAAAATACACGAACAAAAAACACAAAATTGGCAAAACTTTATCAATACACTTGATCACAAAACAAACACCAGCAAATTGTACAAAACACTGAACAGCATTACACTATCCAACAGTAACACAACACGCTCTCACGCAGCAATAATCACAACAACAGACAATCTACCCTCAAACAGACAACAAGCAAACACACTCATAAATCATTTTACAGACAAACCATCTCACTTCTCACCCTGACGACGGACGCACTATTCGACGTAAGAAAGCTTTCCCACAGACTCAGACTATACACCCTTCATAGACAGTCAGACAAAACACATAATACATAATCTCAAGCACTCATCTACCTGTGGCCCTGATAACATAAGTAACATCCACCTAAAACACATTGGACCACAAGGTATACACGCACTCACAAACATTGCAAACTACAGCTATTTACACAACACTATACCCGACATCTGGAAGCATGGTAAAATAATCACCATTCCAAAACCGAACAAAGACCCAACAATCCCAATATTGCACCGCCCAATCACACTTCTCTACACCCCCTCTAGAGTCATTGAACGCCTAATACTTAAACTCGTCACACCACATATTCCCCTTGCTGACTCACAACACGGTTTTAGGCCACTACACTCCACAAACACTCTTCTGATAAACCTCACACAAAGAATTTTAGATGGCATCAATTCAGATAGGCCCCACCACAGAACACTTCTTATAACATTAGACATTAGTAAAGCTTTTGATGCTATCCCCCGCCACAACCTAACAAATAAAATATATAACACAGACATGCACAATAACACCAAAAGATGGCTGGCCAATTATCTAGCAAGTAGGAATGCTTACGTGTCATATAATGGCCAATCATCGCACATCAGAAACATTAAGAATGGAGTACCACAGGGCTCTGTTCTATCCCCCACGCTCTTTAATCTATACAGGCATGACTTACCCACACCAGACACCTCAGAAATACAAATCTCTTCCTACGCAGACGACATAACAATCACATGCACACATCGTAACACAGACAAAGCTGCAGAAATAATCCAGCCATACCTTGATACACTCAACACATGGTTCATCACAAACAGACTCAAAATAGCTCCAACCAAATCTACAGCAACACTTCTCACCAACTGGACAAAAGAACACAAATACATACCTCATCTCTACATCAACAACACTCTAATACCAAACGCAAACACACCAAAAATTCTTGGTGTAACATACGATACATCCATGTCTTTCAAACAATACATCACAGACATAAAAAACAAATGCACACCTAGACTTAACGCACTTAAGTCAATGGCTGGAACAACATTTGGACAAAACAAAGAAACTAATACAACAATATACAAACAATGCATACGCTCAGTGATGAATTATGCGAGTCCTGCATGGGCTCCTAATCTCAGTGAGACACACCACAACACCCTTCAAATCATACAAAACAAAGCCCTAAAAACAATTACAGGCTGCACAAATACAACACCTACAGACCATTTACACCATGAAACAAAAGTCCTCAAAGTCAAGGACCACCTCGACATGAGAGGCACACAAACACTTGCCGCAGCCACCACAAACAAATCACACCCACTACACTACATAGCAGAACACCCACACTCACCAAGAAACATTAAAACAACACCCAAAGACCTGTATCACACACAGATACTCTCTTCTCTTCCTCCACAACCACCAAATACCAGCCTCCGGAAACATATTCATAATCATATCACTCACCGCTCCATTAACACACTGAAAGACAACACACTGCTGCATGCCAGACCCCCTGATATCCACCCTTCTGAATCCTCTCTCCCACGAAAGGACAGAGTCCACCTGGCCAGACTGCGGTGCGGCCACCCCCCAGCACTTCTAAGCTACCAGAAGAGGCTGGATGACCGCATTGTGAACAGCTGCCCAGGATGTAACACTTCACCCCATACCATACAACACATAATGGAAGACTGCATTATGCACAATCATGCACGCAAACAACACAACATACACTCTATAAAGGATTTGTGGGAAAACCCAGTTTCGGCTGTGGCATTCCTTGGGGAGACGGGACTGCTCGGACAGACAGTCAAGGGAACGACAACAACAACAACAACAACGTACAGCAGAGCGTAGATTTCATTTTGCCATCCGTACGCCCACATGAGAGACATACTCCACTACAAAACACCATTGACCCAACAATCCACCATCCAACCAATCAGCACTCGGGACGAGTCACTAGGTCTTCCGCCAGAGCGCTCCGAGTTCCCGACCAGACATCGGGCTCACACGGCCTACCTGCTAGCCAATCAGAATCGAGCTTCACCCGTGCCCGGTTAACCTGATTCCGTATAAATACCCTTACATGGATAACTTTCCTCACTATTCTCCTAACCTCCAGTGAAGAAACAACCCACAGACTACACCCTGAAGAAGCCTCAGATCGAGGCGAAAAACTCCGAGTTTTGGTGAATGTTAGCCAACAGTTTCCTCTGTTGCTAGAAGATAATTAATCAAGTCGGCATACAACAGCACTAAAAGTGAGCTGTGCTACTCATAAAAGAGAAATGAATACTTTCATCCAGTCCCTCTCTACAAGTAATAAGATCTTTCAAAGGATAAAGAATTCCTACCTTAAAATCATCAAAGCATCCAATGCAGTTGATTTTAATCAGAAATGTCTGAGAGAAAACCTGTCCCCCCAAAAAATATATATATATATATATACATATATATATATATATGTATATATATATATATTATATACATATGTACACACACACAAATATATATATATATAATATATAATATATATATATATATAATGTATATATATATATATATATATATATATATATATATATATACTAGCCAAATTACCCGCGCGTTGATGCGGGCAAATGATTATCATATTAATTTTGATAGAATTTGTGGAGAAAAGTTACACGTATCAATGTAATTCAATTAAAAAATAACAAAAATAAAATGTTAAGATAGTAAAATAAAAAAAATAAAAAATGAGGAGAGAAACGCCATTTGGAAATGAAATATACTTATCCAAGTAGCCTGGGTTATGGTGAATATATATGGTTTGGGGGGAGTTCGTGAACAAACAGACAATCAGAGGCTACTACGTTATCATAATAGATACAAATAAAGGAGATTTATCCAAGTAACTTGGGTTATAATGTTTAAGAATATATATGGTTATAGGGGTCTATCTGCAAAAACCTATGAGTTCGTGAATAATCCCTAACCTAAGCATACCCCACCTAACTTAAATCCTTAACATTAACCAAAATATTTTTTTAGAAATGAAATATTATCCAAGTACCTGGAGTGATAGGGTATCAGAATATATATAGTTATGGGGGTCTATCTCCAAAACCCCAGGAGGAGTTCGTGAATAAATAAACAGACAGACAGGCAGACAAATGAAAGATAGTTATCCAAGTACCTTGGGTTATAAGGTTTCAGAATATATATGATTATAGGGGTCTAGCAGCAAAAACCTAGGAGGAGTTCGTGAATAATCTTTAGCCTAACCATTGTAGTGGACTGGTAACACAACATAGTGAAAGTTACTCGGCCGTAAGAGATAAATTAAAACAAACTTTCAACATCTGTAAACTAGCCCTCCCGAGATAATACCTAATAGAAATAATCAATATTTCAACATT
>NC_134783.1:79457868-79465368 GCF_046742065.1 Oratosquilla oratoria
TGTGTGTGTGTGTGTGTGTGTGCGTGTGTGCGCGCGTGTGTGTCTGTGTATGTATGTGTGTGTGTGTGTGTGTGTGTGTGTGTGTGTGTGTGTGTGTGTGTGTGTGTGTGTGTGTGTGTGTGTGTGTGTGTGTGTGTGTGTGTGTGTGTTAGAAGAAAACACACATTGGGCTCGTCGTTTGAAGTTTATTCCTATGTTTCGAACCCTGTCTGTGGTTCGTCTTCAGGATAATACAATGTCAGCAATAGGAAATGTATAAAACACAACATAACTAAACATACACAAAAACGCTTCCAGATAGGGACCATATCACCCAATTTACAAATGAATATTGGTCTCAATTGAAATGGCAAATGTATCTCTAGGCTAAAAATAGATATGACTAGAATTTTGTAACACAACCTCCCCAAGTCCAAATATAACACCATGTAACGCAAAATTTGTCCATGAGTTAAAACTAATATTTTCAAATACCCTAGGGCATAAATAAGTAAAAATTAGCAGTCACCAAGTTCAGACTTCGGTTCTAAGTTCATGAGGTCAATTTATTGATTTTTTGCCACCTTTCTTTATTGATTTAAGGGTTTTTCACAGTATCTTCTTTGAAATCAAATGATTCCTGTTAAGTATAATTTTGATTGATATTAACACAATTAATATGTTAAATCAATAATAAAAAAGAAATTTCTTCAGTTCCCGTCTTTAGAAATGAAAATAAAAAAGAAATGAGTAGGGTATGTATTATAATGTTGATACACAGACATCGATACAGTGCAGTGATGCAGAGCGTTGATGAAGAGTATTACTCCGGATAATTCATTCAGAATTGATACAAATTTTTTAGCGTTATAGTTTAATAAAAAAGAATTTTGTCTACGAGATTGGCGATTGTATTTCAGTTCACTTTCGCGCAAAAGGTTCCAGATATAGTCCCCCATTATACTTTCACTGCACTGTCCCTATAGCGCTCCTCGAAAGAGCTGACATCCTGGTGAAATCTTTCACTTTGTTCTTCTGAGTAGTCTTCCATGTTTTCTTTGAACTCATCAAGGTGGGCGTGTAGTACGTGCAGTTTCAGCGACATACGGCAGCCCATGCTCCGGTATGTGTCCACAAGTTCGTCAACAATTTCCTTGTAGTTCCCTGCCTTGTGGTTTCCGAGGAAACCTTTGACTACAGAAACAAAGCTTGTCCAAGCGGCCCGCTCAACATGGGGCAGCTTCTCAGGAAAGCTGACGGAGTCAATAAGTTGCTTCACCTGAGATCCCAGAAATACGCCTGCCTTGACCTTCGCCTCCGGCAACTTCGGGAACAGGTTCTGGGTGTGCTTCAAGGCATCACCCCCTGGATCCAGCTGTTTAATAATCTGCGTTTTACAGAAAGTGAAACAGGATGCATATGATAGTTTGTGGGTAGAATGATCTCGAACAAATGAACAAAAAAATGAACGTAGATGTAATGCATAGACCAAAAACATTATCATTACCAGACGACAAACTATTGTTTCAAGAACTGTCTAGTTTCTGTAACCGGGACTTATTGATAATGGGTGATTTCAATTTTACTGATATTGATTGTATGACCCTTGAACATGGCCATACGAGTAGTCGCTTGATAGTTTTTCTCGGTGGCAATTTCTTAGTTCAACATGTAAAAGAGCCCTCAAGACATGAAAATTTACTTAATCTATTGATCACTAGCCGCAAAACATGATAACCGATGTAGAATTTGGTGAAACTATTGCAAATAGCGATCACAACTTAGATTCAAGCTACTAAAAAAATTAGAATAGATACATGTGTATCTAAAATACCTATTTTTACCAAAGCTTAGTTCATAGGACTACTCAGGAGCTTCAGCTTACAAATTGGGAGGCAAAATTAAGCACAAAACCTGTAGATCAGATGTGGAAAATATTTCAAAATACGCTTACTAAGATGATTCATACTTACATCCCGTTTAAGGACAGATGCCTCTCAAATCAGACTCACCCAAAATGGATCAAAAGGTCTCCTGTCGGCATGCTCCGCCTTTGTAATCCTTTGTAATCCTTTGTAAAAAAGAAACTGAAAAAAGTATTGCCAAAAAGAGACAGGCTTTTAAAAAATACAAATGCTTGGGTGTACCTAAGGTCTATCAAAGTTATGTAATAATACAGGGAGATTTAAAAAAGAAATAAAAACAAAAGACAAAGCGAAATGAATATTGCTGATACATCCAAAGAGAATCTCAAAGAATTCTATAGTTACATTAGAGATAAAAAGTTTATTAGGAATAATATTGGCCCACTATTACCTGCTGATGGTCAGCTTAAATATTCAAATGAAGGAGTGTGTGACATTTTAAACAACTATTTTAGCTCGGTATTCGTAAACAAAACACCACAAAGTGAACTCCAAAATGAAACCTGTGAAAAATCTAGGGTGAACTTCCTACGGTAAGTATAATAAAAAAAAAATAATAATAATAAAAGAATTTATAAAACACCAGGGCCTGACGTTTGGCATCCAAGAATCTTAAAGGAAATGAAAAATGAGATAGTTGTTCCATTAGAAATTATTTTCAAGAAATCCATCATATCCGGAGATGTCCCAAGAGAATGGAAGCTAGCTAACGTTACTTCCATATTCAAAAAAGGTGACAAAAAGAAACCAAATAACTACAGACCTATAAGCTTGACTTCAATCGTAGGAAAAATGATGGAAACTATCATCAGAGATGCTATCGAACATCATTTAGAAAGTAAATGTTTGATAAATGATAACCAGCATGGATTCAGACGGAAACGGTCTTACGTGACTAACTTACTCGAATTCTACAACAGAGTCATCTCGAAGTATGGCAAAAGATATGATATAGATTTTGTATATCTAGACCAGTGTTTCCCAACCTTTTTTGGCTGCGACCCTAAATCCACTCTTAGCCTGGAGTCGCGACCCTAATTGTGATAATAAATTCAACCATTTCATGTTATATTTCTACGTACTTGCATAATGTTTATAAACTTTCGTTTTTATAGTTCAGTTTATATTTACTAGCACAATGAATTTAAATACATTTGAAACTTGAAGTTAAAAAAAAACCTCTGGCGACCCTCAAAAACACCCTCGCGACCCTAGTTTGGGTCGCGACCCTAGGGTTGGGAACCACTGATCTAGATTTTGCAAAAGGTTTTGATACCGTTCCCCACGAAAGACTGCTTACTAAATTAACTTCATATGAAATAAGTGTTAGCCTATTAAGTTGGACTAGTAATGGGTTGAATGATCGAAAACAGAATTATTTTAAATGACAAAATTTTTAGATGGAAAAATGTTACGAGTGGAGTTCCTCAGGGTTCCGGTCTTGGGCCACTTCTATTCATAGTTTGTATAAATGATTTAGACCACGGACTAAAATCTATTGTCTCCAATTTTTCTGATGATACAAAACTGTGCAGAATGGCAAATGATCACTTAAACCAATTAGGTAACCAAGAAAATTTAGATAATTTGCAGCAGTGGTCTTAAAAGTGGCTGATAAATTTTAACACAAGTAAATACAAGATTATGCACATAGGTAAAAATAACAGTAGGTACGATTACAAGTTACTTGGAAGTTCGTTAACAAAAGTGGATAGTGAAAAGGATCTCGGTGTAGTTATCAGGAACGCTCTCAAATCATCTGAGCCGTGTATTTCAGCCTCTGAGAAAGCAAATAAGATTCTAGGACTGATTGCGCGATCTTTGAACTTCAAAAGTTTATCACTCATTAACAAGCTATATAAATTGTTAGTTCGTCCATATTTGGAATATGCTGTTCAGGTATGGTCACCGAATCTTATTAAAGACATTGACAGATTGGAAAAAGTACAACGGAGAGCCACAAAACCGATTCCAAATATTAAAAATAAACCATACGAAAATCGATTGAAACATATGAATCTGTATTCTCTAAAAAAGCGTAGACTCAGAGGTGAACGTATACAGATCTTTAAGATTCTAAAGAGAATTGACAACATCAAAAGTGACAAAATTTTACAGTGAATGAGAATCCAACAAGAAATAAAGGTCTCAAACTGCCAGGAAATAGATTCAATTTGGAAGTGGGTAGAAACAACTTAGCCAACCGTTTAGTTAATGAATGGAATAAACTTCCTGCAGAGGCAGTGCAATGTAGTTCCGTTCAAAGCTTTATGATTTGTTTAGATAAATACCTAAGCAAGATTCTCTAATGCCTGCCATTTATTTGATATCACTTTGTTCATTTGTTTGTTATTATTTGAATGTTTGCTTATTTTTTCATTTATTATTATTTACTATTTTTCTGTTTATTATTTAAATACACCTATGCATTTATCTATTTTTATTATTATTTATGTTATTATAATTTTTATTTGTTTATTTATGTTGGATGGAGTGTTCCAACATATGAATAGCGTGCGAATACAGCGGCTTCTCTGGAGGCGTGGAAAATAAGCCGAGATTTCTTGTCTTTATTCGAGTGAATATTCCAGCTCTCCGAAGAGAAACGGTTCATTATATACATCAATCCGGAAAGGTTGCCGACAAGGGAAAATATCTACATGGTCGCTGATTCCAGCGAGACTAGACATCAAAATATTTAATTCACATACATAGGTCCACTAGAAATGATGATACATCACTTCGTATCATTTATATATATATATATATATATATATATATATATATATATGTATATATATATATGTATATGTATATATGTCCGCATGGGGACTGGTGAGAATTAAATAACCTCGTGGAAATTTATTGTCGGAGTGGCAATATCTTTTTAGCCGTTAGCAGGAATCCAAGGGTTTTGGTGACAGCTACTGGGGTATATATTGTCTACAAAATATGATAGTCTGTAGTCTCTCTGAGGATGAAATCCGTCGAAACGTTAGAGAATATTCACTCCTGCATTATCCTGCGTCCCCTCGCCACCTCCCACTCATCTCTCTTTACTTTATAATATATATATATATATATACATATATGTATATGTATATATATATATATATATATATATGTATATATATAATACATGTATATATGTATATATATAATATATAATATATATGTATATATATATATATATATATATATATATATATATATATATATTGAAAGTATAACAAGAACAGAACTAATAGTAATAGCTGGAGACATGAATGCGCATAAAGATAAGCTGTAACGGGTTTGAAGTAGTTCATGTTAGAATGGAATTCGGAAGAGGCTGTTTCCTTATCATAAATATCCCGTTTTCATTTGGAATATGCTGTTTCCGTATGGTCATCGAACCTCATTAAAGACATTGACAGATTGGAAAAAGTACAACGGAGAGCCACAAAACTGATTCCATATATCAAAAATAAATAATACAAAAATAGGCTAAAACATATTAATCTGTTTTCCATAAAAAAGCGTAGACTCAGAAGTGACTTGATACAGGCCTATAAATTCTAAAGGAAATTGAGAACATCAAAAGTAACAAAATCTCAACACTGAACGAGAATCCAATAAGAAATAATGGTCTCAAACTGTCAGGAAATAAATTTAATTTGGAAGTGGGTAGAAAAACTTAGCCAGCCGTGTAGTTAATAAATGGATCTAACTTCCTATAGTTCAGTTCGAAGTTTTAAAAGTCGTTTAGACAAACACTTACGCAAGATGCTAAAATGCCTGCCATTTATTTTACATTGTTTGTTTATTTGTTTGTTATTATTTATCTGTTTATTATTATTTGCTTATCGTTTATTATTATCTGTCAATTTATCATTATTGACTATTTACCTATTTGTTTATTATTAACTTTATTTATTTATTTATCATTATCATTTTTTCGCATCCGACCTAGTTATGGACCAAAAACTCTCCTGTCGGTATGCTCCTCCTTTGTAATCCTTTGCAACGTAGAAGGGGAACAATTATTGGAAATGGCAGAGGCTGTAGAGTTTATTATACTAAATATTTAGTTCAAAAAGAGAATTTTTTTTTATCACCTATAGCAGTGGACAAAAAGAGACACAGATAGATGTTTGGTATTGGATTGCAAAGTTATACCTGGAGAATCAGTAGTGACGGAGCATACGCTAGTAGTAGCGGGTTTTAAAATGAAGGATGAAAGAAAAAGAAGGAGAGATGAAAGAAAGAGGAAGATTAGTGTAGGAACTTGAAGATGAAAAGAAGATTGAGTTTAGAAACAAAGTAAAAGGAAGGTTCAGGGAAAAATATGGAACTGACAACTTTCCAGAAACAGCAGAAGAGATGTGGACAGATATAAAGGATACATTAGTAACAAAAGCAACAGAAGTCTGTGGAAAACTAGTAGAAAATCAAAAGTAGAGAAACATAGTGGTGTAATGAAGAGGTTCAAACTGCAATAAAAGCTAAGAAGCTAGCACTGAAACAATAAAAGACAACGAGAATGACAATACGAAAGAAAACTACAGACAAGCCAAAAAAAAAAAAAAGGCAAAAAGAGCAGTTGCCATAGCAAAGAGAAGTGCGTACAGAGATTGGTATGATAAACTGGAGAAATCAGGAGAAGGAAAGATGATATACAGAGTAGTGAAGGCAAGAAATGAAATGAGGAAAGATGATGGTGAGTTAACAATGACAAAAGACCAAATCGGAGAAATTCTTATAAAGGAAGAAGACATGAAACGAAGATGGCAAGAATATTTCTAAAAACCTGTTAAACATGGAAAACGAATATGAAGAACTGAGTGAAACATTACCAGTGGAAGGGCCAATACCTAATATTAATAGAGGGGAAGTGGATAAAGCCATAAAGAAAAGAAAGAATAACAAGGCAGGAGGAAAATCTGAGGTAACAAGAAAAATTGTTAAAGCACTGGGAGAAAATGGCCTGGAGTGGACGTTCTTATTGTTAGACAATATATTAAATACAGAGAAAATGCCTGAAGATTGGAAGAAAAGTAAAATGGTTAAATTGTATAAGAAGAAGGGAGATATATTAAGCTGTGAGAACTACAGAGGTATTAAGCTGTTGGAGCACATCATGAAAATTCTTGAGAGTGATAGAAAGCAGACTGAGAGAGATGGTCAGAATTCGCAACCTATTCGGATTCATGAAGGGGTTGAGTACTGCAGATGCAACATTTATTGCAAGGCAGATGCAGGAAAAATATCTGGAAGGAAACAGGAAGATATATTGGTGTTTTGTGGATGATAAGATTGGTGAAAATTATGTATGAAAAAACAGTGCAGACAAAATATGGGGAAATTGAATTATTCCCAGTTGAAGTAGAACTCCATCAAGGATCAGCTCTGAACCCTTTTCTCTTTCTTATACTGTAGTGTTGGACACAATAACAATGGACGTAAGAGATAATGATGACCGATGGGAGTTGTTGTTTGCTGATGACCTAGTCAGATACGGCGGAGGAACTACATGAGATATATTCGATATGGAAAGGCAACCTGGAGAGTAAGGGAATGAAAGTGAATACACAAAAGACAAAGTTAATGATAAGCA